>NC_068983.1:81966540-81970501 GCF_001194135.2 Octopus bimaculoides
ACACGACCAGACGAAGCATATCCCTTCATACTGTTCTTTACATGGGTGGCATCATTGGTGGGGTGGAGTTTTTTTGGCTCCACCCCACCAATGTAATATATAAACACATTCATATATATATGCACACATACATACATGCATACATATTTTTGTGTGTGTTAGCCTTATTGTCTATCATGATTGGTTTGGTTTGTTTTTGATTTTCCATTATTTTGTCTTTCACTTATTTTCAATAAGAAATTGATAATTGTTTGCTAGTATGTTTTTATTTGATAATTATTTTTATTATCATTATTGTCATCATTATTGTTATTATTGTCATTATTGTCACTTATTATTATTGTTGTTGTTATTGTTATAATTATAATAATTATCATTATTATTATTATTATTATTAGAAGTAGTAGTAGTTGTTGTAGCTGCTACAAATTTTCCTCCTCCTCCTCCTCCTCATCATCATCATCATCAACATCATCATCACCTTCATCATTGTAATCAATGTTGTTGTTGCTTGTGTTGTTTACCTGAGTTTTGATTTGAGAGATTCTTTATTTATCTATTTATCATGTGTTGTTTACTTTCTCTCTCTCTCTCTCTCTCTCTCTCTCTCTCTCACTCGATTTCTCCTTCCTCTCTCTCTATATATATCCCTTCCTTGCACACACACACACACACACACACACACATCTATGCGCACACACACATATATATACACACATACACACACACACACATGTATACATGCGCACATATACACTCACACACTACACATACATATATACACATACATACACATGTGTGTGTATCAATGTATACACATTCACATTTATACAGGTCTATACACATATGTATGCATGCCTATGTATGTATGCATGTATGTATGTCTATGTATGTATGCATGTATGTATGTGTGTATGTATGTATGTATGTATGTATGTATGCGTGTGTGTGTATGTATGTGTGTGTGAGTGTGTGTGTGTGTGTGTGTGTGTGTGTGTGTGTGTGTGTGTGCATGATTGTTATGATTGTGTCTATATTTGTGTGCATGCATTTCCACCTTGATAATATCAAGGAAATAGACATTTAGGAATGCCTGCACTGGCGTACCATTCTATGTCGCCTCTGCTAAAATTCTGTCACGTTTCAGCCCAGTAGGAAAGCTTACACAGCTTCAAAAGGCATGTATCAGAGCAGGAGTTCAGCATTGTTTAAAAATGAGAACATCCTGCATTCAAGGCGATGTAGCTGCCAGCTAAATAATTATAAGGGAAAGCGAGACATAGCAGTGTTACTTAGTCTATGTGAGGGACTCATGATCCCTGCAAATTTAGCCTTTCTGCTTAGTTTTATTGCCAATAATATATATGGGGAAAAAGAAGAAAAAGAAAAAAAAGAAAAGAAAAACATAAAGAAGTGAGAGGATGCATGGGTGAATGGATGGATGAATGGATGGATAGATGGATGGATGGATGGGTGGGTAGATGGGTGGATGTAAGATAGATGGTTTGGGTGAATGAAAGGTGTTGTTTAAAAGATGAGGGTGAGTTGCTTGTTTAACTTCATTTTTACAACAGTAGAAAGATTTTATGTATGTGTGTTTATATATACATATATATATCATCATCATCGTTTAACGTCCGCTTTCCATGCTAGCATGGGTTGGACGATTTGACTGAGAACTGGTGAACCAGATGGCTACGCCAAGCTCCAATCTGATTTGACAGAGTTTCAACAGCTGGATGTGCTTCCTAATGCCAACCACATATATATACATATATGCACATGCATATATCTATCTCTCTCTCTCTCTCTCTCTCTCTCTCTCTCTCTCTCTATATATATATATATATATATATATATATATATATATTGGTGTATAAGCATATAAATTTGTGTGTATATACATACAAGCAGACACACATACACACACACACACATGCATGAATGCACACTTATAAGTATTCATAAAATTTATATGAATATTTCATATATATAATATACTTATATAGCATTTCATCATCACTCAACATCTGCTTTCCATGCTGGCATGAGTTGGATGATTTCACAGGATTTGATGAGCCAAATGACTCCACCATGCTCTAATGTCTTTGAATTAGTAGAATGGGTTCTTCCTAATGCCAACCCCCTATACTCCGTGCTTTTTGCATAGCATTAGCACTAGTGAAGTTGTCTACACGCACACATACACACTCACACACATGCATACACAACAAGCTTCTTTCAATTACTGTCTACCAAATCCACTCACAAGTCATTGGTCAGCCTGGGGCTATAGCAGAAGACACTTGTGCAGTTCACAGGAAAATTACCCAAGTATAACGTTGTTTTGATATGCTGAGTGATTTTCTTGCAGGTCTTCATTGAAGTAGGCTAGTCAAGTGTGGCTAAGTGGTTAGGGTACTCAGCTTATGGTCATGAGCTTGATTTCCAGTAGCGTGCTGTGCCCTTGAGCAGAACACTTTATTTCATGTTGCACCAGTCCACTCACCTGTACTTGTAATTCAGAGGACCAGCCTTGTCACATTCAGTGCGTCATGCTGAATCTCCCTGAGAATTATGTTAAGAGTGCTCAACCACTTGCATGTTAATTTCACAAGCAGGCTGTTCTGTTTATCAGATCAAATGGAACACCTGTTATCATAACCAATGAAGTGCTCGTTCATATGTCTGTGCATACACATACACATACACACACATTTATATATATATATATTTATTAAATTCATATTACGATAAACGTAAACAAACAAACGAAGTTTGCTTTTAGAAATGTTGAGATGTCTTAGAAAGTTAAAGAAGTGATTTTAAATTCTCAAACGCAGGATAATGCTAATAATATAGCCTGAACAGGATAAACTACCCCTATTTTGCAGAAAAAAGTGTTGGCGGCCATCTATAAGACTTCGTTTGTTTGTTTACATTCAACAAAATTTGAATTTAACATATAATAGCATCTCATAAAGTGAGATTTCTATACATCTTAAATTTGCAGAGGAATTTGTGGTGGGTAGTTTAGCTTAATCGGTCTAGAGCACTGCGATGCGTAATCACGGAGGTGTGAGTTCAAGTTTCATAGCTGGCCGCCTACACTCTTTTTCTGCAAAATAGGGGTAGCTTATCCTGTTCAGGCTATATATATTTATATATATATATATATATATATATATTTATATATATTTATATATATGTTGATGTTGGAGGAGCAGTTGTTGTTAGGAATGGCATCCAGCTGTAGAAACTCTGCCAAAGCAGGCATTGAAAACTGGTGCAGTCTTGTCTGGCCAACCCCTGCCAAACTGTCCAATGCATGCTAGCATGAAAAATGGATGTTAATGATGATGGCAATGATGATGATGATGATGTAAAAATATGCAAGCACACACACACACACACACACACACTAGTACATATATGTACATGAATACATATACACAGACACACACTATCTGAACAAAAGATAGGATAGTCACGAGTGGAATTTCTTTAATCCCATAGATATGCTTGCTGGATCAAGGTTGGCATGGCAATGAACAACAACAACAACAGCAGCAGCAGCAACAACAATATATTATCACTTTTATTTATTTGGAAGAGAGCTAGATTAAATGCCTTATAGTATCCAGACTTTGTTGATTCACAGACATTGTTTATTAAGCATCATGAGAGATTTACTCTTTTACTCTTTTACTTTTTTACTCTTTTAATTGTTTCAGTCATTTGACTGCAGCCATGCTGGAGCACTGCCTTTGGTCGAGCAAATCGACCCCAGGACGTATTCTTTGGATGCCTAGTACTTATTCTATCGGACTCTTTTGTCGAAGCGCTAAGTTACGGGGATGTAAACACACCAGCATCAGTTGTCAAGCGATGTTGGGGGGACAAACACAGACACACACACACACACACACATACATATGTATATATATATATATATATATAT
>NC_068983.1:81971281-81973950 GCF_001194135.2 Octopus bimaculoides
AATCATTTTGTAAAAATAATATTTTTTTTCTTCAGTAATTAAAAAAAGCATAATAATGATAATAAAAGCAAAGGAAATTAAAAATAGTTTCACATAATTTAAAAAAAAATTTGTTTATTTTTCCTTAATTTTTCCCCAATTTTTTTATTGATTTCTTTTTTCATATGTAAAGCATTTTTCCTTAATTTTTACATTTAAGGAAAAAATAATACCAGAAAAATTCATACAGAGCAACAAAGAATAAAGCAAAAAGAAAGCCCAGAAAATCATGGACTAATGTAGAAGAAAAACTAATGACTAAAATAATAAAAGATGTGGATAAAAGCGAACTAAATAAATTGTGAGAACTATTTCATGTGATTTAAAGATATTAGCAGGTATAGAAAGATTGTCAAGACATTCTAATGTATTGTTTAATCCTGAAAAGCATTGTTTTGGTATAATTTGGGGAAGTAATTGCTGGCATTGTGTCCGAGAAACAGAGATGAGAAGATGATAATAAAAAGTATGAGAAAGAGGTGGTGGGGAGAAGAGACACAGTGAAAGAGAAAGTGGGGAGAGGGAGAGACAGAGATGAAGAAGAAGAAGAAGAAGAAGAAGAAGAAGAAGAAGAAGAAGAAGAAGTGAAAGTAAGAGAGAGAAACAGAGAATTGAAGGAGGAGGATGGTAAGAGGTACCAAAAAGAAGAAAAAGTGATAGAGAAGGAGAAATAAGGCAGGAGAAAGAATGAAAGGAAGAATAAGACAAACAGAGAAGGAAGGAAAGGAAGAGAAAGAAAAGAAGAAGCAAAAGCAGGATAATAATAATAATAATAATAATAATAATAATAATAATAATAATAATAATAATAATATTGATAATAATAATAATAATGATAATAATAATAATGATGATGATGATGATGATGATGATGATGATGATAACTTCAATAATAAGGATGATGATGGTTATGACGATGATGATGATGATGATAATGATGATGATGAGGATGATGTTGATGAGGATGATGATGATGATGATGATGGTGGTGGTGGTGGTGGTGGTGATGATGATGATGATGATGATGATGATAATTAGTTAGAGGATATTGCTTTTTAGATTCTTCCCCAAAACTTCTCACAGTTTGGGTTGCAAAACAAACTCGATTGGTATTAATGTAAAAATGTTACAAAAAAAAAATAATAACAATAATAGTGCAAACAGAAATAGAAGCAAAAACAAAGTTAAATACATAAAGTTTAAGTATTAAAAAAAAAAACAGAATAAAATGAAAAAAAAATAATTGTCAAATGTAAAAAAAAAAGAAAAATCCAGATATGAAAAAAAAAATCATTATAAAAGTTTATGAAGAAAGAGAAAATTTTTGAAAAAAATCTAAGACAAATGTGAGTAGAAGAAAATAATTTTGATGACAAAGAAAGACAATAGTGAGAAATAAGAATATTCTAAAAAAAAAAAGAAAAAAATCAAATGGTACCAAAAAAAAAAGAAAAAAAAGACAGGTCAGTAAAATTCTGTAATAATCCAATGAAAACAATAACAGCAACAACAACAAAAGTAAAAATAGCGAAGAATTAACACTTTTGTAAAACAATCTTTTATTATTTTTTAAATAGTTTTCCCAGACATGTAACTATTGTTTTACAAATCAAATGAAAATTTGGGAGGACATACGCACACATGCATGCTCACACACACACACACACTCACACACACACACACACACACACACACTCACATACGCATGCACACACACACATGCATACATGTGTGTATTAGACACACACATATACAGGCATACATATATGCATGCATATATTCAGATATATGCATATATAATATATATAATATATATACATAGATATATATATATACACATATATGTATATATATATTTATGTATATATATATATATATATATATATATATATATATATATATATATATATATATATATATATATATGCATATACTACTTATACAAATGTATGTGCGTGACACTATGATATAGATTAAAATTTATAGTTTTCCCACATATGCAGATATATATACACACATGTGCTGCATGCGGAACTGTATACTCACATGCATATACATATGTATATACATATATATATATGCATATACATATATATATATACACACACATATATACATATACATATATATATACGCATAAGTGCTTGCGTATATATACACACACACACACATATACATACATACATATATGTATATTTATGTATAGGTGTATGTATATGCATTTATGCTTATTCAGTTAATATAATATGCTTGTCCAGATGGGAGCGAAGTGCCAGTGCATTTCTTTCACCCATCAGGGTGGCATCCTTGAAATTCTTTTTTTTGGGGGTGGGGTGGGGTCAAGAATAGGAGGATCAAGAAGGCATCTACATATATACATCCATACAAACATACATACAAATATATGTGTATATATATATGTTTTTTCGATGTCCTGTACCCATATATGCATGTATATATACATATATATGTAGGTATGTACATATATGTATGGATATAGGCATATATTTATATGTTATTTATATTATTATATGATTGGATGCCACACATCCTTTTGCAAGGAAGTTTTATCTATCTATCTATCTATCTATCTATCTATCTATCTATCTATCTATATATATATATATATA
>NC_068983.1:81976484-81977936 GCF_001194135.2 Octopus bimaculoides
GTACACATGCGTCATACAGTCTGATTTTTACTCTGAGTGAGAGTCCCTTTGTCGCCAGCAGAGGTAAGAGCTCTCTAAACTTTGCCCAGGCTATTCTTATTCTAGCAGTTACACTTTCAGCGCACCCACCCCCACTACTAACTTGGTCACCCAGATAGTGGAAGCTATCGACTACCTCTAGTTTTTCTCCCTGGAATGAGATAGAAGTTGTTTCCTGTTTGTTTACAGTGTTTATTGCACCTGAACATCTGCCACATACAAAAACTAACTTCGTAGTTAATCTGCCTTTGATATTGCTTCTGCCTGTTGTTGTTGTTGATGATGATGATGTTGTTGTTGTTGTTGTTGTTACTTTTACTTTTAATCTGCATCTTTGTCACAGTCATTTGCCCAGACACATCCAGCATCCCGGGGCGAGTGAAGGATAAGAGATGTGACAATATAACTGAAAGCTTGGGGTGGGGAAGTAGTGAAAATTCTTTGTGTAAACCACACAGACATTTAAATGTCTGTGTGGTATTACACACAGTAATACTTATATATTACTGTGTGTAATACCTCAGTAATACACACTGGGGTTGATGTAATTGACTTAATCTCTTTCCCCAAAATTGTTATCCCTGTGGCAAAATTTGAAACCATTCTTATCATCATTCTGCCAGCGAGCTGGCAAAATCCTTAGTTTGCTGGGTGAAATGTTTAGCAGTATTTCATCTATTGCTATGTTCTGAGTTCAAATTCTGCTGAGGTCGACTTTGCTGTTCGCCCTTTCTGGGCCAATAAATTAAGTGCCTGTGAAACACTGGGGTTGATGTAATCGACCAGTACCCTCCCCCAAAATTTCAGGCCTTGTGCTTTTATTACAAAGGATTATTATTATTATTGTCTTTTATCCACTTCCTCATCACCGCCACTACCATCACTGTTATTATTACATTTATCTAAGAAGAAAAGAAATCCAATTGAAATACAATATGGTGTTTATCAATCGCCACTTCAGAATAAATATTCCAAAATATCTATACTTTTTGATAAAGCAAAATATGGGAAACTATTAAAATTTTTCATATTTATTGTTTATAAAGTGTCAAAGAACGTTTATAAATATTTATATATGTATATAAATGTGTACATCAACACACACACACACACACACACACACGTTCATATAGACACACGTACACACACATACACACAGAAATATATTTATATATTGTGTGTATATTTATATATTTTTCAATTTGAACAGTGGAAAAAGTTTCTTTGAATCTGTTCAACTTCTGTCTTTCCCACTTTATAGTTTTGAAAGAGTTTTAGTCAGATTGATACTTTGTTAGATGTACATACATACATACATATATAGACATACATATATATATATATATACATACATACATACATACATACATATATATATATATATATATATATATATATATATATATATATATA
>NC_068983.1:81978197-81978925 GCF_001194135.2 Octopus bimaculoides
TATATATATATATATATATATATATATATATGTATGTATGTATGTATGTATGCATTTGTGTGTGTGTGTATGTAAATATATATCTTTATTTATAGAAGTTTGAGTGTAATAAAACAATGCAGTATAACAATAGTATTATTAATGATGATGACAACGATGATGATGATGATAATTTCCTTGAATAAATTTCAGGGAAAAATGACGCAACAAAAGTTAAGAAAAGATTGTTTTGGGAATTTACAAATAGTAAATAAAGTAGATAAAACAAATGAAAACAACGCACAAAAAAAAAAAACAATGCATAAATGAAAGTTCTCTCAATCCATCCATGTTATTTTCTTACTGTTTTTCTTTTTTTAAATAATTTCGTATAATTTTAGATTTTGTTTAAAAATTTTATCTAATTTTTGCATTAATAATTATTGTAGTAAAAATATCTCAGATTGAGTTTTCAAATTCTTCTGGCTTGATAAAATTAAATAAATTTTGTTGTTGCTAAATTGTTTAATTTTTTAATTTTTATCTCTCTGTCTCTCTCTCTATGACATTTATATTTATTAATTTTCTTATTTAATTTCCCCCCGCCCCTTTGCATGTATTTTGACATTATATATTTATGTGTGTGCGTGTATATATATACATACATACATATATATACATACACTCACATATATATATGTGTATACACACACACATATATATATACATATATATATACATATATATAT
>NC_068983.1:81979025-81982647 GCF_001194135.2 Octopus bimaculoides
ATATATAGATATTTTTAGTACTATATTTATCAATAGAACATTTTTTTCAAATAGTAATTGTTGGTATAAACTTTTACTGTTGCTGGTGCACTTTCTTCTTCATGTTACTTGAATAATAATAATAATAATAACAATCATAATAATATATGAGAAGATGAGCAATGGTGATGATGGTGGTAATGGTCATGATAGATGATGATGATTGTGATGCTGATGATGAGGTAAAAGCTAGTTGGTTTCAAGATGATAAAAATAACAATGATGTTGACTGATGTTGTTGATGATACGAGTGGTTGTCATAATGCCATAGATAATATATTGTTAATAATAATAATAATAATAATAATAATAATGATAATAGTAATAATAATAATGATGATGATGATTATGATAATAATAATAATAATAATGATAATGATAATGATAATGATAATAATAATAATAATAATAATAATAATAATAATAATAATAATAATAATAATAATAATAATAATAAATGCCCGGATGCAGTACCAGGCAGTGGCTCTCATGGCTTCTCATCTTAACTGATTGGAAGTATTATCATGTACATTGTTTTGTCTTGGTATAAAAGATGGGCTACAGCAAATATTCTGCTTAATACCACAGATTTGCTTGTCAGTTGTTTGAACTTGACCAGTTGAGCATGTCCCTTAGTGGCTGACGATATGTGCATCTCTGATCATGAGCAGAAGAAGTGGGGGAGCATCATAGCCATGTGTTGCGAAGAATTCTTTGGGGTTTGAATAATTCATCTTTGGAAACATTGGTGTTTTGCTCAAAATCTTTAAACAAACCTTATTCAGGGACCTTTTGAGTGGGATGGGCTACTGAACCTGAAGAAAATTCTAACTGGGCCTCACCTGCGAGGTCATGTGCTGTTTATCTTGATATGAGATCACCATGTCATGTACATATGGTTGTGATGCATGTGCCTGGTGTACCCTTAACAGACGGGTAGTCATGATGGGTATAATGGGCTTCGTATATTTTACCCCAGTGTCACTTTGATGGCATGCACTGCTCTCTCACTCAATAATAATAATAATAATAATAATAAATGCTGGAGATGTAAGAATTTCATGTGGCATTTTTCAGTTTGACTCACTATGACCACTCCTTTTTTGTCTAGCCTTAATACCTTTCTTAAAATTGCTCAACGATGCACAGTACAGTTATAAAATGTCTCATAAAAATATAAATCATCTCATTTACATGGATGATTCAAAGCTATTTGCAAAAAATGACCAACAACTCAAGGGCTTACTAGCGATTGTTAAACAATTCAGTGATGATATCAGGATGCAATTTGGCCTTGATAAATGTGCAAAAGCTACCTTTATCAAAGGAAAATTGACAGAAACATATAATGCTAACCTTGACCAACAGAATGTCAAAAAAGTGTTAGAACCAGCGGAGATCTACAAATACCTAGGGGTAATTGGGGGACAGATTCAAACATGCAGTGACAAGGGAAAGGATCAGAAGAGAATGTTATCACAGGGTGAGAGAAATACTGAAGACAGAGCTGAATGCAAGAAACAGGATTGAAGCAATCAATGCATTAGCCATATCAGTCGTGACTTACAGTTTCAATATCATTAACTGGCCAAATATGTAATCTTGACAGAAAAATACGGAAATTGTTGACAATGCATAAAATGCACCACACTAAGGCAGATATAGAACGACTTTATCTGCCAAGAAAAGAAGGAGGCTGTGGATTTTACAACTGGCATTAAGAATGAAGATTGCCACAATTGGCCTAGACACCTACCTGAAAAACTCTGAGGAGTGGATGATAAAACTTGTCTCAAAACATGAAAACAAGAAAACATCATACTCAGTAACAAAACAGGCAAAGGAATATCTAAGTGAATTCCAAATACAACAAATTCCAGAATTAGACATACTAGAAACAAGTGCAGGAAAAGCTAAGTGTATAAAAACCCATGCTAAAACTGCTGTCTTAGATATTCTTACTGATAAATGGCAAGAAAAACTTCTCAATGGCAAATACCCAAAGAAAGTGAATAATGCCGATGTTGACAAAGCTCTTACCCATCAATGGCTAATGGCTTCTGGCTTAAGATCAGAAACAGAAGGGTTCATCATAGCAGCCCAAGATAAATGCCTACCTACAAGGAACTACCAGGCCAACATATTAAAGAATGGCAGCTCCCCAATATGTCATGTTTGTCAACAACAAAATGAGACCATTGATCATGTTGTCACCAAGTGCAGTTTCCTTGTGCCTACAGAGTATCTTAACAGGCATGATAGAGTTGCACAATATATTCACTGGATAATTTGCAAAAACCTGGAGTTGCCCCATGATAAAAACTGGTGGGAACACAAACCACCCCCAGTGCTTGGAAATGATCACATCTCACTCCTCTGGAACTTCTCCATTCAAACTGATAGAAAGATAGATGCAAATAGGCCTGACATCATATTGAAAGACTTCAGACAAAAATCATGCCTCCTCATTGATATGACTGTCCTGATCGATATAAACATATCTGTCAAGACCTACCAAAACTGAGCAAGTATAAAGATCTTGAAAAAGAAATTAGCAAAATGTGGAACCTGAAGACTAAAACAATACCTGTTGTCATAGGTGCCCTGGGAATGACAGCGAAACGGGCTTATTACTACCTAGCTCAGATACCAGGAAACCCCAAAATGGCTGAAGTTCAAAAGATAGTACTCATAGGAACTGCCCATATCCTACGTAAAATACTGTCTATGTAATTTCAAATTTTAAAACAAACTCATAATTTTCTTATAGTTTCTTAAACATTCTCTAGAACAACACTATGTACAAGACCAAATATATGGCACCTTAGACATAACGCCAACATGAACTTCTAACTTGTTGTCTCTTGAAATCTCTGGGTGAGACTTGGAGCCAACTTGTACAAATACAAAGGAAAAGTCAAACATATATTAATAATAATGATAATAATAATAATAATAATAATAATAACAACAACAACAACAACAACAGCAGCAACAACAATAATAATAATGATCATCATCTTCATTTCTACTATAGGCACAAGGCATGAAATTTGGGGTGGGGGTTAGTCAATTACATCAATCCCAGTATGTAATTGGTACTTAGTTCATCGACCCTGAAAGGATGAAAGGCAAAGTTGATCTTGGCAGAATTTGAACTCAGAATGTAAGGACTTATAAATAAAATGCTGCTAAGCATCTTGCCCAGCTAACGATTCTGCCTACTTGCCTTAAATGAAAATTACAATAATAATAATAATAATAATAATAATAATAATAATAATAATAATCATTACTACTAAAGGCGCAAACCCTGAAATTTTAGAGGAAGAGATTGGTCATTTACATCAACCCCAGTGTTTCATGGGTTCTTAATTCATTGACCCTGAGAGAATGAAAGGCAAAGCCAATCTCGGCAGAGCTCAGAACAGTGATGGGCAAAATACTGTTAAGCATTTTGCTCAGCAAGCTGATGATTCTGCCAGCTTGCCACCTTAATAATAATAATAATAATAATAATAATAATAATAATAATAATAATAATAATAATAATAATAATAATAATAATAATAATAATAATAAT
>NC_068983.1:81983121-81984302 GCF_001194135.2 Octopus bimaculoides
ATAATAATAATAATAATAATAATAATAATAATAATAATAATAATAATAATAATAATAATAATAATAATAATAATAATAATAATAATAATAATAATAATAATAATGATAATAATAATAATAATAATAATAATAATAATAATAATAATAATAATAATAATAATTAATAATAATAATAATAATAATAATGACAATGACGATGATGATGGTGATGATGATTTTTTTTATTTGATTATTGTCATTTATTTTAATGATTAATAATAATAATCCTTTCTACCATAGACACAAGGCTTGAAATTCTGTGGGAGGGGTAAGTTGATTACATCAACCCCAGTATTTGACTGGTACTGAAAGGATGAAAACCAAAGCTGACCTGGGCAGAATTTGAACTAAGTATGTAAAGAGGAAACTGGAGCACAAGACCAAGCTTTGACCACGAACTAGAGTGCAAAACTAAGCTTTGGCCATGAATTCAAATTCTGAGTTCAAATTCTACCAAGATCGACTTTGCCTTTCATCCTTTCGGGGTCAATTAAATAAGTACCAGTTATGCATTGGGAGATGTGATGTAATCGACTAAATCCCCTCCCCCAAGCTACCCTAGTGAAAAAATTTGAAATCATCATCATCATCATTATTATTATCATTATTATTATTATTGGTAGTAATAGTAGTAGTGGTTGTAGTAGTAGTAGTAGTAGTAGTAGTAGTGGTAAGGCAGTGAGCTGGCAGAATTGTTAGCACACCAAGCTAAACGATTAGTGGTATTTCCTCTGCCACTAAATTCTGAGTTCAAATTCTGCTGAGGTTGACTTTGCCTTTCATCTTTCCTGGGGTTGATGAATTAAGTATCAGCCAGTGAAAACACTGGGGTTGATGTAATTGGCTAGTCCACTCCCTCACCCCCAAATTTCAGGCCTTGTGCCTTTAATTGAAAGGATTATCATTGCTATTATTCTTCTTCTTCTCCTTCTTCTTCTCCTTCTTCTTCTTCTTCTTCTTCTTATTATTATTAGTGGCTGTGTGGTAAGTAGCTTGCTTACCAACCACATGGTTCCGGGTTCAGTCCCACTGCATGGCACCTTGGGCAAGTGTCTTCTTCTATAGCCTCGGGCCGACCAAAGCCTTGTGAGTAGATTTGGTAGACGGAAACTGAAAGAAGCCCGTCGTATATATGTATATAT
>NC_068983.1:81984612-81987731 GCF_001194135.2 Octopus bimaculoides
GGTGTGTTTACGTCCCCGTAACTTAGCGGTTCGGCAAAAGTGACCGATAGAATAAGTACAAGGCTTCCGAAGAATAAGTCTTGGGGTCGATTTGCTCGACTAAAGGCAGTACTCCAGCATGGCCACAGTCAAATGACTGAAACAAATAAAAGAGTAAAAGAGATTATTATTATTATTATTATTATTATTATTATTATTATTATTATTAGTAGTAGTAGTAGTAGTAGTAGTAGTAGTAGTAGTGGCAGTGGCAGTGGCAGCAGTAGCAGAAGCCGCAGAAAAGCAGCAGTGTTGAGTACATGAAAACAAAAACACATTTCATGAAAATCTAAATGACATGTTTATTTTAAGATCAAAACTACCAGAGATAAAAGAAGATTAATAATGATAATAATATCACCACCACTATCACCGCCACCACCACCACAACAACAACAACAGCAGCAGCAAACAACAAAAGCACTAAAAAGATAAAGTAAAGAATTAAATAGGAATATAAATTTAATAAAATAAGCCAAAAGTAAAAAGCAAAAGTGATATTTTATTAAGTTTGTAACATGTCTTAGACTGTAACACGTTTACTCATTGCTTTGTATTTTTAAGTAAAAGGCCAACAGCAAAAGTTGAAAATAGTGGGTATTCAGAAGTTTACACACACACACACACACACACACACACACACACACACACACACACACACACACTCATACACATATGTATGTATAATACCTAAATGTTATATCTAAATACAACTATTGTTCAAACATATATGTGCATGAATATATGTATGTAAATATATGTATGTAAATATGTATATATATATGTGTGTGTGTGTGTGTGTGTGTGTATAATGTATGATATATGTATACACATAAAGCATTTATAAACTAGTATTGAACTTGTAAATAGAAGTGTAATGGTTGGGTGAAGATAGGTGCGATGGTGACAGTGGTACCGAAGATGGAGGGAGATTGGGTGGGTCGGATTTCTAAGATTACTTTTACCAAACTTATCACACAAAATATTATTTTCTTCCTGCTGCCGCTTCTTCCTCTTCTTCTTCTTCTTTGCATTATTATTATTATTATTATTGTTGTTGTTGTTGTTGCTGTTATTATTATTATTATTATTATCATTATTATTATTATTATTATTATTATTATTATTATTACCACTGCCTTTGCTAAGGTAGAGGTATTGTTTTCAGTCGTGTTTATTTGTTTGTTTATCCATGGACAAGATATCTCCAGAACCGCTGGATGAATTCAAACGAAACTTGCAGGAATGTTTGGCCGTGTGACTGGCACAAACTGATTAGATTTTGGGATCAATCTAGTTTCGGGCAAGGATTCTGGATTATTTTTCCTGTATTTTTACTTAATTTTTGAGAGCAGTTTTTAGTATTCTTTTTCGTGAGAGCAGTCAAGTTTATTTCAGATATTCTCATTTTAAAAATCATCTCCAGCTAATCGTTGAGAGGATGTTGGTGTTGACTTGGGAGAAGTTTGCACTCTCTGAGTGCTCTTATCATTATTATTATTATTATCATTATTATTATTATTATTATTATTATTGTTCAGTAGTTTTATTTTTATAACGTGCTTTCACTTCACTACCGGGCGCAGCTCTGTGCGCCTTGGGTATGTGCTGTGGTTTGCTGTGGTGCTCTCATGTTTACTGTATTGAAAGTGTTTTGCGTAGAATATTATTATTATCATTATTATTATTATTATTATTATTATTATTATTATTATTATTATTATTATTATTATTATCATTATTATTAATAATAATATTATTATTGAGTGAGAGAGCAGTGTATGCCATCGAAGTGACACTAGGGTACAAATATATGAAGCCCAAAATACTCATCATGACTACCTATCTGATAAGAGTACATGAGGCACATGCACCACGACCATATGTGCATGACATGGTGATCTCATATCAAGATAATCAGAGACGCACATATTGTCAGCTACAAAGGGACATGCTCAACTAGTTACAGTCAAACAACTGACAAAGAAATCTGTGGCATTAAGCAGAATATTTACTGTAGCCCATCTTTGATACCAAGACAAAACAATGTACATGATAACACTTCCAATCAGTTAAGATCAAAAGCCATGAGCGCCATTATTATTATTATTATTGTTATTATTATTATTATTATTATTATTATTATTATTATTATTATTATTATCATTATTATAATGTTGTTATTGTTGTTTTTTTACTTCTTTCTTCAAATTTTCTTCCATTTCTCGCCGAGTGTTTTGCGTACACCTAGGGCAGAGAAGCTCATTGTATGCATTCCCAGTTTACACACGCAAATTCACAGGTAGAATATGTGTTTAAATAAAAACTAATAAATAAATAAATTCAAGAATGGATGTTGTTTTCACAGTGATAATGCTCTTCTCAGTACATGAGTTGTCCCAGTTAACACGATTTTTTGTACTTCCTGTAGGGGTGGTAAGCCTGGTATCATTTTCAAATAGGTTTCAGTACCTTTTTTTATCATTCCTAGAGATTCTACAATCACTGGTACAGTAGTCACCTTGAGATGCCACATTTTTTCAATTATTATTATTATTATATCATTATTATTATTATTATTATTATTATTATTATTATTATTATTATTATTATTATTATCATTATTATTATTATTGACAGGAGTTAGCCGCTGGCAGTGGTAGTTACACCATTATCATCATCAACAGCAGAAGCACCAATAACGAAAGCAACAAGCACTATGCTTATTGTTCCAGCATCATCACCATCATCATTAGTATACTCATCATCATCCTCATCACTGTTCCTATCATCGTCAGTATTGTTGTCTTTGTTGACATCATAGCGGTAATCATTGAGCTTGTCATCATCATTATCATCGTCATTACATCATCATCATCATCATCATCACCATCGTTATTGTCATCATCATCCTTTTTGTTGTCATCACCGTTGTCATTGTCGTCATTGCCTTTGTTATCCACATCATCAACACCATTATTGCTGTTATCATCATCATCATCGTCCGCAACAGCAGCATTAGCAATGTAATCCTTATCATCATTATCTTGATTAATCTTATCTGTTTTCTTTTCTCACCT
>NC_068983.1:81988813-81991858 GCF_001194135.2 Octopus bimaculoides
ATATATATATATATATATATATATATAAGGTTTTAGTTTTCGTAATGAGATAAAAAAACCAAGGCTGTGTAAATTATAGAACGTTTATAAATAGAAGGTCTTACAGCTGTTTTCAGGATTTTTACTATATCCCTTCATCGGAGATCTGCCTAAACAATAGATTTACAAGTACGATATCCCTACATTCATTCTCTATTTCCTTTTCCTATCTTATCTAAACTAACTATTGCTTAACCATCCTCTCACACCGTCTCCGATGAAGAGAGTTAACAAGAGAAACAGAGACAGACAGAAACAAGGAAAATGCCCTTGTATTTGAATACTGTGCAAATATGTTTTTAAAAAGATTTTCATTTAAATTTGCCAAAATTTAATTTTTCCAAAATTTGTTATCTATATTTACAGTTGAAAAGATCTCAAGGATTGAAACCGGTACTGAAATGTTTTTTATAAAAGTATTTTAGCATTTTCTACCTTGACTTTTTTTTTCCATCACACCATCAAGTGTCCTCAGATTTCTGGGTGAATTGTCATCATTCAAAATCTCTGTATGTCATTTATGCGCAGCAATATATGTTTTGATAAGAAGATAAGCTGGTGGCTCTGTAATGTTAGGCATCTGAAAGTTTAGGTGTAAGCTTATTTGTAAGAATTTATTTTTGTTCTTTAGCATGTATTTTTTAAATTCTACTGGATGCTCACACTCACTCCTCATCAAATAAAATGAAGAGGGGATTTGCTTTGGGTATGGTCATCTCATCATATAACAGATTGTATTGAATTGTGGTACTAGTAGCATGTATAAACTGACCTGTTGAAGAGTATGACTGTTCAGATCAACTCCATCTACTTGCCACTTATTTACTTCTATGAATACATATAGAAACGTGCACACACAGACACACACACACATATATGTGTGTGTGTGTGTGTTTGTGTGTGTGCGTGTTTGTGTGTGTGTGTGCACGTGTGTGTGTGTTTGTGTGTGTGCGTGCACGTGTGTGTGTGTGTTGTAAACAATAGAGTAAAATAGTCAATACGTGTATTAGAATTCATTCATTCAAAGCTGATGAACTACTTCATTGCTACATTACATTTCTTGCTTTTTGTTCTAATAACAGAGATATGTCTATGTTCCACATATAAAGAATATTAAATCTGCATACATTTTTGTCAAGTAAACCATTTAAAAGAAAATCTAGAGATTTATACAAACTTTCTCACATACAATAGAATATATAAGAATATATGTATATGTTTGTATGAATATGTGTGTGTGTGTGTTGTGTCAACGCCCCCAGGCCAAGAAGTAGGATCTCCCAAGACATATAAATAGAGGCTGTCTAGCCGTGGTATGAGTGTTGAGTAGCAGTTGTGTAGCAGTTGAGTAGCGGTTGAGTAGAGATCATCGGAAGGTGCTAGATAGCAGCAGCTTGAGACATAACAGTGACGATGAGAATTTCGGAGCTCACACAGCCACTGTGTAGTGTTGAGACTTAACAGTGTGAATGTGTGTGTGTATGTGTGTGTGTATGTATGTAAGCATGCATGTATATATAAATATATCACCATTATCTTCATCACTGTCTTACTGTTTCTTTTCCCATGCTTGTATGTTTCTGGCCAAACTTGTTGAGGTAGATTTTCCATGGTCAGATGGTCTTCCTGTTTCCAGGCTTCATTTGTTTTCAAGCAAGGTACTTCCTCCTCTAATCCTCAAACCATGAACACCTTAATGCCTGGACATGTTTTCATGGAAGATTCCAAACAAGTGACACCATTTTTGTATGAATGATGACCTTGTTTACAACTAGCTCATAAATGTCGTGGCAAGAAGACACAAACACTTTCTAACACACATACACACATACATAGCCACATTTTTTCCCCTGCCTTGTCAATGAAATTCACTCACAAGGCACTGGTTAACTTGAAACTATAGTAGAAAATAATTATACATGAAAGTACATTCTTGTGAAATGAACTTCTTAACCAGACAGTCACATTTGTGCTAATACATGTGTGTGTATAAGGCGGTGAGCTGGCAGAATCATTAGTATACTGGGTAAAATGCTTAGCAGCATTTCGTCCATCTTCATGTTCTTTCTGCATTCAAATGCTGCTGGGGTCAATTTTGACTTTCATTCTTTTGGGCTTGATAAAGTAAGTACCAGTTGAATACTGGTGTTGATGCAATTGACTTACCCTCTCCTCTGAAAATGCTGGTCTTGTGTCAAAATTTGAAATCAATATATATGTTTGTGTATGTGTGTGGATAGTGTTTCAGTTAAGCTATTTATTTATGGAAACATTTCAATATTTTTGTGAATAGAAAGAATGGTAGATCTCCAGTAAATCATGACCAAAACCTGATCTTGATTCATGTTTAAGTAGTTTTGTTTTACTCACAATGCTAATGCCCAAAGGACAAAGATGAACATCACAAAATCAATTTTCTCCCCATTTCTAAAATATACCGTCTTTTTGTTGTAGTCAATAGAAACTAATAGAATAATTTTGACTCTTTATTTAAAATTTGTTTTAAGAATATATTTTGTCTAAGGAAATAGTGACATATTGTTTTCCCCCTCCCCTGCTCTTTTTTTTTTTCTTATCTTGCTAAACGTTTGCTGTGATGTAAGGATTTCTACATGTCTTTTAACAAGGTTGGTGAGGGGTTATACCAAATGACAATAAAGTCAAATTGAGAATTTGCTCACAATTTGTTTTGCCTGAAGCTGAATTTTAAATTGAGAAAAAAAAAAAAAGAAAGAAAAAAATTAAATAAATATATAAAATAAATAAATAAAAGAGGAACCTGATGTAAATGTGTGTGTCCTGTTTAATGAAGTAAATACACTTTATCAATTAGAACATTTTCATTACAGAATAATTATATATTGTGTGAAATTTTGTTGTCTAGAAATAAGAAGGGTAGAAAAAAATAGATAAAAAGTCCATTATTTCTCCAGTCTGTTTTTGAAATTCTTCCTTAAATTAACAAAAACTTTTTAAAAAGTTAAAAGGAAAACCTCTTTTTATTTT
>NC_068983.1:81992302-82000141 GCF_001194135.2 Octopus bimaculoides
ATATATATATATATATATACAAGTGTGTGTGATCGTTGATTTTGGCATCACCGTATGGTTGTTGTTGATGCTATCAAGTCTTTTAAAGAAAGTGTATTTTATTAATCAGTATTTTTTTAAATTTTGTTAATAAAAACCAAGCATATTTTCTTAATTGTAATAACTTCTTTTAAACAATCTAGAAACATTACTACAATTAAGAAATCATGCATTGTTTTATAGCATTATTTTTCCCATATAATCTCTCAACACACGGGTATTATACATACATACATACATACATACATACATACATATATTGTTGTATTTTGGGATGGTCATTTTTTCTTTTTATTTTGCCAAATAAACACACGCACTACATATTTTTACTCAACTCATTTATTACTGCTCTTTTTTTATTATTTTTATTATTGTCCCAAAATCCTTCATCACACATCTGTGACCTCTTCAGCGACACTTTTCGTTTTCATGTGTGTTCTTGCTACCCTTACTCCATTCTGAGTTAAAATAATAACATAAGAACAGTAATAAATGATTGAAGAAAAATATATATATTTCTTTATTGCCCACAGGCGGCTAAACATAGGAGCGTGTCGGTTTTTTTGTAGTAGATGTCTGTTGTGACGATGGAGTTGTTTATCTTGATGTTGATGTCTAGGAAGGGGATTCGTTGTAGCTGGTATCTATCGTAGATAGATGGGTGCATTGTGTTGAGGATGTTGTGGAATATTGTATCAGGTGATGAAAGTTATGGAGAGGGTCATAGCCCAACTAATTAGGGAGAGAGTTAGTCTAGATGGATGAAATGCAGTTTGGTTTTGTGCCAGGGAGAAGCACCACTGATTCTATATTTCTGGTAAGGCAGCTGGAGAAATAGACAGCCAAAGATTAACCTTTGTACTTGATTTTTATTGACTTGGAGAAAGCCTTTGTCAGAGACCCCCGATCCCTCATCTGCTGGTCAATGTGGAAACTAGGGATAGACGAGTAGTTGGTGAGCTCTGTACAAGTCATGTATGGAGATGCTACCAGTAAGGTGAGAGTTGACACCGAGTCCAGTGAAGAATTCAGGGTACAAGTAGGGGTTCACCAAGGATCGGTCCTCAGCCTCTTCTTGTTCATCGTAGTCCTCCAGGCAATAAAAGAGGAATTTAAGACAGATTGCTCCTGGGAGCTCTTCTATGCTGATGACCTTGCACTTATAGCTGAATCACTGTCAGAACTACAGAAGTTCCAGGTCTAGAATCGATGAGCCTTAGAGTTAACCTGGCAAATCCAAAGTTTTAGTAAGTAGAAAGGCAGACAAATCACAAATCCCTTCAGGTAGATGGCCCTACTCAATCTGTAGAAAAGGCATAGGCAAAAACACCATAAGATGTACCTAGTGTAAGCTGTGGACACATAAAAGGTGCAGCAATATTAGAGGAAGGTTAACAGGAAAAGTAACTTTTGTATGTGGAAGACACACAGGTACAATAAATGCCAAAAATGTACAGAAAGTAGACTCCATCAGTTGTCAGTGGAGTAAGCTAGATGTAGCAGATAGCATCCATTATCTAGGTGACCAAGTTAGTAGTGGAGGTGGATGCTTCAAGATCGTAGCTGTGAGAATAAGAATAGGCTGGGCAAAGTTGAGAGAACTCCTACCCTTGCTGGCATCAAAGGGCCTCTCCCTGAAAGTGAAAGGCAAATTGTATGGTGCCTGTGCATGGACAGCTATGATACTGGAGCAATATGAAATAAAATATCTTGCTCAAGGACACAACCTGCCACTAGATATCAAACTCATGACTTTATAATTGTGAGCCAAATGCACTAACCACTACAATACACATTAATATTCTCATATTACATGTATAAAATATATAAAGGTAATTTACAAGACCAAAGTTGTAATTTCTTTGTTAACAGTCAACTGAAAATGTCATGTTTCAAATTGTTTATTTTGGTTTAAAATTCACCATCTTAATGAGAGTTTTGATACTTAGGAATTGTCTTTATTCTGTGCTTGTAATATCTGACAATGAAATATAATGAATTATTATTTTGTTTTAGGCTGAGCTGAATATACTTAGAAGCAGAATGCTACATCTAAAATGTAAATAGACACAATAAATATAAACAATAGATGCATATCTGGCTAACAACTTCACTTTGTAACCATATGAGTTGGAGTTTGGTTTAACTGTATGGTTGCTGTCAGCTCTAATCTGGCTGTGCATTGACCAATACCAAGTGAGTGGAACTACACACAAGACAAAATGTCACAACGACAGCTCAGTTATTCCTCTCCAGTTTTTTGTAAATTCTTAAATATATCTCCTTCTGTGTATATATATATACTACCAAACAAACATGATTTTTATTGAACTTAAAATACTTCAGGTTACCACTTGAAACCAGTTTGCACTTCTGGCCAAAAACTGACATATCCATAACTCTGAATAAGCAGCTGGTTCAGTGACAAGAAGTAGCCTGGCAAGCATTAAAAATTATTTTCAAAGTGGTTAGATTCTGTGGTAGCTAAGACCTAGCATTACAAGGTCATAGCGTGACACAGAAAACTTCGTATATCTCGTAAAAGAACTTGCCGAAGAATGCAGTACAGAAGTAAGTCACTGGCTTAGACATTGAGATAATTTCCTATCTGATACCATACAAAATGAAATCCTACAGGCATATGCTCATAACATCCTGCATGAGATCAGAAAAAAAGCTGAAGATTCCATGTTTATTGGTATTAAATCTGAATCCTCTGGCATGGAACAAGAATCAATCATTGTCCATTATGTTTCTGAAGACCTGGATACCCACAAAGATTTTATAATCCTCCTGACTGCTCTTTGGAGACATAATGTTATTCTGGAGGATTTTGCCACTTAAACATTTCACTTGGAACAAAATTATGCTGCTTTTTATTTGATGGTGTTAGTACTTTGAGTGGAAGCACTTCAGGCATACAAAAGAGATTAAAAGACATGTTTTCTTGTACATATTCTGTACATTGTAGAAACCAATCTCTGGATCTTTTCCTCCAAGAAATTGGTTCTATGATTGCCATTGTAGTTGATGCATTCAACTTTGTTCACCAACGTGCCATTCTTCTGAAAGAGTTGCCAAAAAGAAACCGCAATGGACAAGTCTTTGTTGTAAGAAGCTCATGTTTGCAAGCCATGTATCCAATTCATTAGTATATTGGAGCAACAGTACTGAAATAAATGGAAAGCAACTATAAGAAAATTAAGGATTTCTTGCTGGAGCTACTGAACGATACATCGCTGTGAGCAACAACAAGGGCAACTGTCAAATGACTGATGAACAATGATGCAGCTAGGGCAAACTGCACCCAGGGCAAGCTACAAAAATGCACCCCCCCTCTCAATTACAAAATCCACAGCATTATATAGTACTTTTTTGTTGCAAGCAATTAATGTTTTAAAGCAATATTTTAGGAATAAATACTTTACCAGGGTTCATTTATCTGCCGGTTCGGTACAGCCTGTAATTCAAAATATATTTTTTTAATGTTTACTTTTACGAAACCTCCTTATTTTAACCGTTTAATGCACCAGTTTCCCCCATTGAAACATTAAAAAATCTAATGTGAGAAATGAGATGTAATAAAAAGAAAAATACAGTTGTTTAAAGTCTCATCTTTCTAGCTTTTGATGAGGCGAATTTATTGATTATATCTTCAAAATTAGTTTTGTTTGTCTCTTCACTTTCAATGCTCAGAAGAGCAAGGTCATGCATGCGGCTCTGCAACATGGATGTCCGCAAACAAGATGGGATTAACTTCAGTTTGCTGAACGATCATTTGCAGCTCGCAACTGATACAACTATTGTGACAGTATCCGAAGGCCAATGCCCAAATTCGGAAAAACAATGTTATCTCCACATTGAACAATGAATTCCAGGAGTTTTTCTGGTCTCGTAATCACAGATTTTGTTCAAGTAGACAGCCATCATATAACGTTTACCTTCAATAACAGCATAAAATGATAAGCTGGAGATCCATCTTTACAATTGCAATTTTATAAATGGAGTTGAAGCTTATCATATTATGGTCAATTCTGCATCCCCCACTTCAATCGGCACCCGGGGTACGTGCCCCCCTTGCCTCTCCCCCTTCCTGCTAGTTACGCTACTGCTGCTGAAACAATCTGGCAAACTTCCAGTTTGTTCAGTATAAAGGTGGCTGAGAAATAATAAAATGTTTGGAAGCTATTTCAGTGAAAAATCTTTCTACTGACTTTGTGAAAATGCCTAACACTTTTCGTTCCAAAAATACACTCATACAACAACTACTGAAGAAGGTGTTCTCTCTATCATTGGTCGATAAATTAAGTACCAGTTACGCACTGGGGTTGATGTAATCGACTCAATCCTTTTGTCTGTCCTTGTTTGTCCCCTCTATGTTTAGCCCCTTGTGGGCAATAAAGAAATGAGGAGCACTTAACATGAAAATGAAGATCTACCAAAGATACTGGAGGCCAAAATTCCTATCCAGGCATTGTGAAGAGAATTTCAGTTATGGCTACTCAGAGAAGAACTATTTAAAATCTTCCTCACCTCTGAGTCATCTTGTACTCCCTATTTTTAAAGACCCTTATGAGCTGTTTAGTGAGAGTGATCACATGATTTGATTGATCAGTTGATTGCAGACCTTCCTTACTGTAGTTTGAATAAATAATTTGTTCTAAATGATTGAGCATTTAATGAAGGAGATTTAGCTGTTACATTTAACATATCAAACAACATAGGCTGTCTTTAGGAATGGGGTACAAAAGACAGCATAAAAAATTGGGCAGAGGGAGATCACGGTCAAGATCAAGGTGATGATGATGATGGCTTTAATGGTGGTGGTTGTGGTGATATTAATACTGATAATTGAAGTGATGTTGATGATGATGTTAATACTGATGGTTGTCATGGCAGCTTTGTTGGTGTGATGGTGCTAATGCTGTTGGTGGAGGTGGTGTTAATGTCGATAATTGTCATGGCAGTGGTAATTATACTAATGGTAGTGGTGATGATGATGGTGCTGAAGTTGATGGTAGAGGCAGTAGTCGTTGTGATGATTATAATTGTGGCGTTCATAGTAGTGGTAATGGTTGTGATGTAGATGGCGGTAGTGGTAGTTATAGTGAGGCTGGTTGTACTGCTGCTGCTGTTGCTGCTGCTGCTGAGAATGATGATGACAATGGTAGTAGTGGGGAAGATTGAGATAGTATTGGAAACATTTCTTCTTTGGCTGCTTCTAATGACTGTAATACTAATGATGAAGGTTCTCTTCATTATTGTTGTCATTGTTATTCTGGTAGTGTTAGACAAGGAGTTATAGTGGGAGGGATACCTTTGCTGCTGCTGTTCAGACAAGTAGTAATAAAGTTATAAAGCTTTGTAAACTTTTCAAAGATTTTTTTTTTTTCAAGTCAACGCTGATAGTTGTCTAGCAATTTAGTGAAAATCTCAAGGGTTGCTTTGACATTTCCCCTGTTTATTTCTAATAAGGAAGAACAAAAGCAGGCTACAACAGTTTTCTGCTTTACCTTATTAGCACAGGAGAAAATCACATCTTTGCATCACGATAGAAAGATGACTTTGCTATAGATATAAGCTGTCAAACGAAACAAACTATTTTTTCTTTTTTAAGGAAAAAAGGGAATTTAGTAAAAAAATAATTTTAAATTTGTGAAATACTACAAAGTCAAGAAAGGTAAAATCTTGCTCTTTGGAACTGATGCAATGTATAAGTAAATAAATAAAAATCTGTGCATATGTGCATGTGCACATTTAAATAAAAGTATATAAAAGATATATATATATATTATACATATAAATATTACATGTGCATGTACGTAATATTCTTACATGCATGTATGTAATATATATATATATATATAAATAAATATACATAAGTATGTATACATACATACATACATGCATATATATATATATATATATATATATATATATATGAATATAAATATACATAAGTATGTATACATGCATACATACATACATACATATATATATATATATATATATATATATATATATATATATATATATATATATATATATATATATACATATACATACACACACTCATGTCCTATACAGATATATGTGTAAATATGCATGCATATATATATATATGTATGTATGTATGTATCTCTCTCTCTCTTTCTCTCTCTCTGTCTCTCTCTCTGTCTCTCTCTCTATCTATCTATCTATATATATATTTCTATGCATGAGCATGCATATCTATGTGAATGTCTTTTTGATTAAAGTTTTGCATGAAGTGGTCCTTCTCCATCCTACACCCACACATTACTAAATGCAAAATATAAAAAAAATAATGAACATCATAAAGAAGCAATAATAATAAAAAAATATATTAAAAAATAGCTAACTTATTACAAGTTAGATGCAAAAACAAAATAAAAATAAAAATTAAAAAAAAACAAAAATGGTAATAGTTCCCTTTGAACTTAAAACATGTCTGGTTAAAAAGTATCAGTAAAGGAAACAAAAGATTTACAAGTTCTAAATTCACTTTGATTCAATGAAATTTTATTTTTATCCATTTGGACTCTAGAGTGCTAGTTGGTTTTTGGTTTTGGTTTTCTGTGGCGGTAAACAACAGCAAAACAAATAAATGAATTTAAAAAAAAAACTATTTAAAAAAATTAATTAAATAAAAAATAGAAATGAAATAATAAAATAGAAAACATCATAAGCAACAACATAAACAGCAGCATTAGCTGCTACGATAAGATGGCCACTTGGAAAACTGCAGCAAAGGATAAAAACAACAATACAATCCAACAAAACATAAATAAAATAAAATAAAACAAACAACAATAACTACACACACACACAAAAGTATATAAAAAGTATATGAAAAATTCCTTGTCATACTGCTGCCACCAAAAGTTTTTTAAAATGCAGCCATACATACATGAATGTATATACATTTATATACACAATTAAATGCACATGCACACTCACGCATGTGCATACACACACATACATGCATACATGCATACACACATACACATATACATGCATACGTGCATATATGCATACTTGTATGCATACGCACATGTGTACATACATACATGCATAAATACATACATACATGCATGCCTACATACATGCATACATACATATGTACATACACACATACAAGCATACATGCATACATGCATACATACATACACTCATGCATACATACACACATACATACATACATACATACATATATACATACATACATGCATACATACACACATACATGCATGCATGCATACATACATACATACATACATACATACATATTCTTCATGCATATAAACAAACAGAATCATCTCGCAATTGAGGTATGATTGTAATTTAGTAAACAATAATTTTAATCCTATTTACTAAATACACAAAAATGTGACTAATTGCTTTCTTTATAGAGCAGTTATGTATTGTCTGTATTAGCATGCTGGAAGGAAAGTTCTGTTTTCCTGAATAAAGCATTAACAATACCTACTGATAACTATAATTCTAATGACAAAATACTTGTTTTACGCTTACAATGCCCTAAGTTGTGTACACTATATTTTTATATTCAAATTCATTCTTAATTTCTAGCTTTCTGCTATTAAAGAACCAATGCATATGTTTCTGTATGTATATGTGAATGTGTACATGTGTGTTTGTGCATGCATGTGTGTGTGCTTGTGTGTGTGTGTGCGTGTGTGTGTGTGGGGGGGAAACACGGGCACAAAGATACATGCACATAAATATATACACCTATGTATGTGTGTGTATATATATATATAT
>NC_068983.1:82000151-82000421 GCF_001194135.2 Octopus bimaculoides
CCAAATCTATTCACAAGTCTTTGGTCGGCCTGAGGCTATAATAGCAGATACTTGCAAGATGCCACACAGTGGGATTGAACCCAGAATTATGTGGTTAGGAAGCAAGCTTCTCACCACACAGTCACACTTGTGCCTATATGTATGTATCATCATCATCATCATCATCATCATTATCATCATCATTTAACGTCCGTTTTCGATGCTGGCATGGGTTTGTTGTTTTGACTGGAGCTGGTAAGGCCATGGTATATATGTAAATATGTATATATA
>NC_068983.1:82000436-82010436 GCF_001194135.2 Octopus bimaculoides
ATATATATATATATATATATATATACAAAGAATAGCAATTAAATATTAGGTTAAAAACCCTAAAGATTGAAAAATTTTCCATGGAAACATGTCTGGGCATGAAAAAATATCACCTTAATGGAAACAGATGAGAGCTGATGACAGGTAGAGCCCCTGGCTGTAGAAAATCTGCTTCAGGGAATTCTTTCTGAACCATGCAAGGTTGGAGAAATGAATGTTAAAACGATATTCTCTATTCTTTAACTAGTATCAGCTTGAGAGATGTGTCCATGCTGACATGTG
The DNA here is from genome assembly GCF_001194135.2 of Octopus bimaculoides. Lineage (NCBI taxonomy): Eukaryota > Metazoa > Mollusca > Cephalopoda > Octopoda > Octopodidae > Octopus > Octopus bimaculoides. The sequence goes on from NC_068983.1 coordinate 82,000,719, forward strand.
TGTTTGTGTGTGTGTAAACAGACTTCCATGAAAAACATGGCCTGCCAAGAGAAAATGTTACCTTGTTCAGAAATAGATGTGAGATGGGGAAAAGAAGAGCTGAAGAAAATCTGTTACAAGGACATTTTTTTTTACCTCTGCAAGAATAGGAAAACGGATGATGATGGCGATGGTAATGATGAGGACAAGGAGGAGGAGGAAGAAGAAGAAGGTGAAGGAGGAGAGGGAGGATGTGTGTGTGTGTGTGTATGTGTGTTTTCATAATTAAATAAAAACAACAGCAGAAACAAAAATTCAGTACAACATATGGTATGAAATATTTATTATAAAATTGTTGAAAATGTTTCCAATCTCATGGAAGTTTTACTAAAGCCAAGCTTTTCAAACAACGTAGAATTTTAAAATTGTGACATATAAATACATTTAAGGGGTGCAGAAGGTAAAGTGAAGTAGTGCTAACAATTGATATGAATTGCAAGGAAGAGGTAGCATGAAGGGCAGAAAATAGTAAATGTAAAATAGTCTATAGAAAAGGGCAGCATTTGGTGATATTTAAGCCTTTAACATTTAAGCCAGCCACATCCAGTCCAAATATTCTACTTGTTTTATGTTCAAACTGGCCAGATCCAACCTCTCACACCTACCCTATAATATCATTTTAAAAATAAAGAAACATATCTTTAAAATCTTGAAGCTACAAGATGTTACATGATTAATTTTTGAAAATGTGAATAAATAACTAATACATCTGAATGCTAACAGGTTAAATCTTTTCTCAGGGGCAGGGAGAATTGGGCCAAATATTAGGTCTGTTTGTTTCTATTTATCCTTCACCCTATCTCTATGTTCCAAACTCACCTATTATCACCATCATGTCACTCAAATGTATTTAAAAGTTTAACTCTTTAGCATTCAGCTTTCTCTATCAAATATAATGTTTGTTTATTCATGTTGTTTTGAATTAACCATGCATTATCTCATAGCTTTGAGATTTCAATGATGCAACTGTTTAATTTTATAATTACATTGTAGGGTAGGTGTGAGAAGCTGGACATGGTCAGTTTCACCATAAAACAGGCAGATTATTTGGGCTTGATATGGCCAGTTTAAATGCTAAAAGGTTAATATTCTTCCCACTTTGGAAAGCCAACATTTAGTGAAATTTTGGCACATGATAACATCGACCCAACACTTGAAATGGTACTTTGTTATGAATCAATCCCCAAAAGATGAAATCTAAAGTTAATCTCGTTTGGATTTGAATTTAGAACTAAATGAGTCATAACAAATACTGCTAGGCCTTTTTGTTTTTACTCTTAACAATTTTAGCAGTTCACTGCTTTCAACCTTTACATAATAAAAACAAAACAAGCACACACACACACACACAATTGTATGTGTGTATGGTTTTAAAAAAACACCCAGTACACTCTGTGAAATGGTTGGCATTAGGAACAGCATCCAGCTGTAGAAGCCATGGCAAAACAGACGTCTGGAGCCTGGTGCAGCCCTCCAGCCTTGCCAGCTCCTGTCAAACTATCTAATTCACGTCAGCTGGAAAACAAACGATAAATGATGATGATGATGTTTACAGTGTGTAAAAATTTATTCAAAAAGTTAATACTCTAAGTTGCTGTTATTTATCTGTGATGGGTCTAATGTAGCAGATGTAAATGTAGAGATGGGGTAGGAGAGTAACTTGTCATTCAGTCAGTGGAGCTTTATTGCATCACTAGTCCTTCTTCTACTCTTGGCAGTCTGAGATCTCTGAAGGACTGAATCAATGATGGAAGAGAAGAATCATCAATATCATCATCAGACTTAGATGCACCAGAATTGGGACAAATTGGTTTGAAGAATGAGTTGAGTTTCTATTGTTGACTTTGCTGATGTTGATTCTGACTTGTGATTTTTCTTAACTTTTTTGTTACCTTATTTCTGTTGAAATATGCTGCCTTTGTTTCAGTTACTTTTTCAAAATAATGAATAATTTACTAGGATAACTTTTTTCATTATTAAGATGGTGTTCTGAAGGCAGTGAGCTGACAGATTTGGTAGTACACCAGACAAAATGCTTAGCAGTATTTCATCTGAATTTACGTTTTGAGTCCAAATGCTGGTGAGGTTCACTTTGCCCTTTATTTTTCAGGTTAGATAAAATAAGTACCAGTTGACTACTGGGGTTGATGTAAACAACTTACCCCCACCCCCCAAATTGCTAGCTTTGTGTCTGCGTGGCACCTTGGGCAAGTGTCTTCTACTATAGCCTCGGGCCAACCAAAGCCTTGTGAGTGGATTTGGTAGATGGAAATTGGAAGAAGCCTGTCGTATATATGTATATATATATATATATATATATGTGTGTGTGTGTGTGTGTGTGTGTGTGTGTGTGTGTATGTTTGTGTGTCTGTGTTTGTCTCCCCAACATCACTTGACAACCGATGCTGGTGTGTTTACGTCCCTGTAACTTAGTGGTTTGGAAAAAGAGACCGATAGAATAAGTACTAGGCTTACAACAAATAAGTCTTAGGGTCGATTTTCTCGACTAAAGGCAGTGCTCCAGCATGTCCACATTCAAATGACTGAAACAAGTAAAAAAGTAAAAGAGTAAGATGACATTTGGAATATAATTTAAAATGAAATTTTGATACAAGTTTTTTAACTTAATAGTAGTAGTAAGGGGGCATGCACTGCACCACTGCATCACTGCATCCACCATTTCTTCCTCCAGGTGGATGACACCCTTGCATCACTCAGGCGACAACTCTCCAACCCATGGGTCTGTTTGAGTTGTCATTGCTAGTGAGGCTTTTGTGAGGTCAAAGTGCAAATCGTACCTCCAAGCAGTATGGCATGTCGTATCCAAATTTCTGGAAGAGTGAACTGTGTCATGCTGGTGGTTTTCTCACAAACGGTGCCCAACTGACCCTACTATACTGTGTAGTCAACAAAATCAAAAACAAACAATGCACATGCATGAAATTAGAATTATAAAATTGCGACAATTTACCCATCGCACTCTTCATATATATATATATATGTTTACAGCTTGTCAATTACATTATAATTTTCATAATTTGTTGAACACTTTTGGTGAAATATACCCTGCAACAACAAATTATGGTGTATCCTGTGGAGTTTATATGTGTCTTGTTACCTGTCTATCTATCTGCGTGTGTGTATGTGTGTGTGTGTGTGTATATGCACACACACACACACATGCATGCTCACACACAGACACACACGCGAATACACATATTTTGTACATATATGTGTATATGCGTATATATATATATATATATATATATATATATATATATATATATACACACACACGCACACATCCTTATACACATACCTATGTCTATGGGTGAGTTTGTACTTATATATATACATAAAGGCATACATACATACGTGTGTACACACACACACACACATACTTCATTCCTTCATTCCAGTATATAATTTGATAAGTTGATGATGATAGTTGCTGTTTAGCAAATGAGGAATCTCCTAAAAGCCATCGACGAAAATCTTAAACATTCATTTATTTACTGCGTTGCCATCTTTTGTTTTTGTTTCATCATTCTTGGAAGATTTCAATAAGAGATCAAGATAGGTGTGTCTGTATATTTGTGTGCATGTGTGCTCAAGAAGGCTTGGAAAGGACTATATTTATGTTTTATATTGTTGTTATGTAATTTTAGTTAATTTTACATGTATGTTTACATATATATTTTTATTCTATTTTATTTTTTGAGTTCTTTATTTTATATTTTCTTTCTTTTTTTTCTTCTTTTTTTTTGCTTCTTCTTAATGGTAGTCACTGCTTTATTTTCCTATAACTTTTCCGTTTAGACTACAGAACAAGCCTTCCACTCTCACCTCTTTCCACCCATTCTTTGCTTCTCGTTGATTTTAGCTAATGCTATATTTGTTTTATTTACATTTGTTATTATTTATCTATTTATTTATATATATATATATTTATACTTTTTTTTCTTTTTTGCTTAAGCTTTCAATAATTAATTCTATTCTAAGGTTTTGCTTGTCATCAGCAACAATTCCAAAAGATCGCTCTCAGACACTTACTTTCTTTCCTGTATAGTACGGAGATTTCTGTTTCTTTTTTTTTCTTTTTTTTTTCTTTTTTTTTTTCCTTTCTTCTTCAGAATCTCAGAGAAGAATATTCAAGATTTTAGCTTTCTTACAGCTTAGCTTTTCCTCAAGCTTCATCAACACATAAAACAAAATAACGAGTCAGAATACCATAATGTCTCTTGGTTTCTAAGCACAGAACTGCCTCAATTAAGAGGAAATAGGTCATTTTGTACAGCACAACAATCAATGCCATACGTTAAACACATCACATCTACAATTTGTATTTTTGAGCTTTGATAATTAAAACATTTTTCTGATAAATATTCTTAATGATTTCTACTTTCTTCAACTTATTTAAATTTAAATAATTTCCTTTCCTTTGTATTTCTTTCTTTCTTTCTTTCTCTCTTCCTTTCAACATTTCTCTCTTAATTTTGGTGCTGTTATTCTTCAATAATAATAATAATAATCATAATAATAATAATAACAACAGCACAGACAACAATAATAATAGTAATGGTCACCATTATTATTATTGTTATCATCATCATTTTGAAGTTGTTATTTTCGTGACATTTCTTTACTGCCTCAACTTTATATTTTGCAATTACTTAACATTAATCATTTGTTTCAAATGGAAAGGACAAATGCTCAATAATAATAATAATGATAATAATAATTGTTGTAGTCAGTCATTAACATCATTATCAACTTCCTCATCACCACCTTCATTCTTAATAATATTCATCACCATCATCATCATCGTGATCAAAAGGAAGCTGAAGGTGAAATTTTCAAATAAAATATTATTAAAAGCATTTCACCAAGAGAAGATCAATGTTTTAATTTACATGAGAAAAACACATCTCTGTCACACATGCACACACAATTACACACACATGCACACTCACATACACACACTCAAACACACATCCACATGAATATGCGTATACATGCATACCTAGCAACCTACAAATATACATACATATGTAAGTACATACACACATAGATATACATACATGTATGTCCACACAAATACACGCACAAACATATTTGTAGTGACACAAAAATAATCATTAATTAAGTTCACAATCATAACATGCATGCACAAATTACACACAAACTCACACACAAATATATATATATATATATATATACATGGGCACAAAACGTACATAAATATTTATGCACCAGGGACACATGTTTCTACTCCATAGATGCTTCATTATTTATATATGTACATATACACACAAACATGCACATTCACTATTACATGTAAGCACACATCAATGAATATACTAATTTCAAAATGGTACTCCAGAGCATAGGCATCTTTAAGTATCAGTGTAAATTCTCCTGAATTCTTTTCCATGAATTAGCCAGTCAGTGGTCCTGTAATTTGCAGTACCTTCTAAGACTGGTGGAACCAACAAGTTTGATACCCACCTTCAACTTCTGTGGGTCAAGATTTGCAAGAAAAACATTGGTCTGGTTCCAATGTTTGCAACAAAGAAAACTTTTCAAAGATACCCAGTAGCTAAAGATATATAATAATATTAATAAAGAATTACATAACTGAACACAATTGTAAGATATTAGACATTATGAGAACGAATTTGAAATAGGTGTATTAATGAGGTTATAAATCCGTAGTTTGCCAGACAAGAACATTGCTAATTACAATATACAATACCTGCTAATCACTTTCTGTCTCAAATTAGGTTCTTAAATTATTTCTGCTGCTTTTTTTTCATTGTCTTATTTATATTTCCTTGAGATAATTAATCAGTTACTTAGCAAAGCAGGATAAATTATAGCTCCATAAATGAATATTATTTATTATATATACTAATGTATCATCAATTGGCATTTATAATATTTGATATTACTTTCTTTAAGGTAGCAAGGTGGCACAGTTGTTAGAGGTGCTTGGCAAAAATGCCTCGTAGCATTTTGTTCATTTTTATGTTCTGAGTTCAAATTCTACTGAGGTTATCTTTACCTTTCATCTTTTCAGGTTTGATGAAATAAGTACTAATTGATATAATTGACTTACCCACTCCCTCGAAATTGCTGGCCTTGTTCCAAAATTTGAAACCAATAGGGTGGTGAGCTTGCAGAATCATTAGCATGCTAAGGTGGTGAGCTGGCAGAAACGTTAGCATGCCGGGCGAAATGCTTAGTGGTATTTTGTCTGTCTTTATGGTCTGAGTTCAAATTTTACCAACGTTGACTTTACCTTCATTAGCATGCTGGGCAAAATGCTTTGTAGCATTTCATCTGTCTTCACATTTCTGAGTTCAATTTCTGCTGAAGTTGACTTTACCTTTTATCCTTTTGGGGTCGATGGAATAAGTACCAGCTGAGCATGGAGGTCGTTGTAATCATCTCATCCACTTCCCTCAAATTGCTGACCCTGTGCCAAAATTTGAATCCAATATTGCCTTTCTTTGAAATCCCTTACAGTTCATTCATTCATAATAACTATAAAATAATTAAATGCTTTTCCCTAGAGAAGTTCATTTAAATTTGGGGAGGTTTTACGTAGCAAATCAGACCAATCATTGCTGTGCAGTAGAATGATTCTACTACATAACCAGGTACTATATCTGACGCCCAGCCAATGGCTGTTTAAAATCATAAAGCATCATTTTAATTTCAGTTTCTAATTCTGGATAAGGATTAACTTTTTCCTGTCATTAATATATTATAATTTTCTCTCATAAAATCTATCATTTTTTACTTTTCCTACTGTTTTTACAGAGTAAAATAGTATACCTTTTTGGAGAGCTAATGCAGAATTGCACCTAACCTGGAAAAATGCATTTTTTTGAAAAAAATTTCCGGATTCCTACGTTTTAGATGTCAGAGATTATGAATATACCCCTCAAAAACACCTTTTTAAAATTTCATCTCACCCTTCTTTCCCCTCCCCACAATTTAAAATTTTGAACTTTTTTCGAAACTTTGTTTTAAGACCACCTTTTCCAAATTTAAAGTGCCCACCTCAACCTGCCCTTACTCCATTTCTGATTTTTTTTCAACGGGTTCTTATGTTTTCGATGACGAAGAATTCTGAATATGCAAGAAACCATGTTTTCAAAATTTTAAATTCTATAAGCATATAGATATGTGTATAAAGAGATAGATAGATAGATAGATAGATAGAGAGAGAGAGAGAGAGAGAGACAGAGAAATATGATTAAATAGATAGGGAGAAATAGATAAACAGACAAATAAATAAATGGATGAAAAAGTTTAAAATTTAAAATTGGAGGAGGGGTAAAATTTGAGTCCCTTATTAAACTTTATAACATTAATTATTAAACATATTAATGCTTGTTTCTCATAAAATGGTGTATATTTAATTTACATTTAATTATTATTTACAATTATTTAAAGCAAACACAAGTAGAATGCAAATTCTTTTCACTTTAGTGTCTTTGTCTATATTAAATTTCGATTTGCATATGTTCATCAATTCGCTACAATCTCTTTAAAGTAAACAAAATCAATTTTAGACAGCTAAAACGTAGGAATCAGAAAAAGGTTTTTTTAAAAAATGCATTTTTCCAGGAGAGGTGCAATTCTGAGGTAGCCTATCTTTTTTTTATACTTTCCATGGAAAAGAATTTATTCATTATTGAATGTAAAGCAAAAGGTGAAAGTCCAAATCTTGTTAATGTTATCATTGTTCTCTTTCTTCATTTCTTTTTCTTCTAGGGCTATTTTCCAAACAACTATTTTCTTTTCTCCCAGTGTTGTATATACAACTATCTCAGTCAAAAAGATTTACATTGTTCTATATCTTGGTTAGTTTTTCCGGTCTTCCATTTGTGGCACCTGGAAGAGGTAACTATTTTTCATATCGTTTTTGTTAAGATGGCTTCTTAACAAAACTGTTCTGGAAAATAATTATTTATTGTACATAATTTATATCATTTTAAGATATTTTCAAATATTTGTTTACTGTCTCACTATCATTCATCTTTACTACACCATTTCTACATAGCATTTTCCTAAAATTTTCTGGCACACTTCAGTTAGCAATACCATTGTTAATGTGCTGAAATTATAGTGGTCTTTACATAAAAGCTGATGAAGAGAAATCTATGTCCATATTTGAATTTTCCAGATCCTACTAATTTGATTTGTACCCTAACCCTGCATATGTATATGTGCATGTGTGTGTGTGTGCTTAGCTATTTTCTGATATACAATGTGTAAAAGACATAAACTTTGAATAAAAGTGTAGAAAATTCAGTGCTTTACAAAGTTCTTTGAGATATTTGGTCTGCACTGGATCAAGCACTCTCTTGTCATTCTGGCCACCACTAGTAATGCAGTGAACCAGTGATTAATTTGTAAGAAACTCATAACCAACCACACATTGCAATATTAAATAACTAAACAATTTTATAGATAAAATAATCTTAGCCGCTTATTTTTAACACAGTCACAAAAACACATTTATATGTATGTATGCTTCCATCTGTTCTTTTTCCATGCCTTTGTCTCTCCTTCTCTGCATTCACATACACACCCTTACACAAACAAGCACAATGTGTATCTGTGTGTACACGTTTATATATGTATCACTGTGTGTGTGTTAATTCTTTTAACTCAAACAATATGTATAAATAAATATACTAATAAATATTCACTACAATGTTTACCTGTCACAGCACTAATCACAGAATCCATCTTGAATACATTGGAAACCTTTATTTGGCAGCAATTCCTCTATTTCTTGTTTCACTCAATGAAATGGCGAAAGGATGAGTAAATATTTACACAAAACAGGAAAATAATTTATATTTTATTTTGTGCTGATTTAATTATTATTTTTCTGGAAATTTGAAACATTTGTTAATGAAGAATGCAAACAAATATAACATTCAAATGAATAATGATTTTAGTTTGGTTAGGAACAAGTACTTAGATTCACAAGAAATGATATGATGTATTGTGATCTTTATGCCTTTCTAACTAAGGGATTCAATAGTTTAACCCTTTAGCATTCAAATTACTCTGTCAAATGTAATGCTCATTTATTCACATTGTTTTAAATTAATCATGCATCATTTTGTAGCTTTGAGATTTTGATGATGTGATTGTGTGACTTCAGAATGGCATTGTAGGGTAAATCTGGTTGGTTTGAACATAAAAGAAATATAATATGTGGGCCTTATATAGCTGGTTTATTTATTTACATTTTTGAGACTGACATTCTGTTATTTTAAACTGTAAATAGCTTTAGGTCATCACTCTGTTGGTGTTGTTTTCTTCTGAATGAACAACGTTCTGTAAGTCTGACGTTGCCTCTTTTTGGTTGACATAAAACAGTAGAACATCCAACACACAGAACAACAGTTTGAGCATGACTGAGTACTGTGGTGATTTTATATCACCCTGGACATTTGAAATGCAAACAAAAGCATTAAAGGAAAGAAAGTGTTTATAATCAATTTGAACTCAATTACAGATGGTACCTTCTGTAAACTTGAGAATGTATTCTGCAATGCTTTTGCCAGCACCAACAAATCTGAGTCAATTTTATTGAAGAAGGGGTATAGTATGGTATTTAAGTTATTGACTGCTGTTGAGGTGGAAAGTA
>NC_068983.1:82012354-82013974 GCF_001194135.2 Octopus bimaculoides
TTTATATATTCAATAATAGGAAAAAATCTTTTACAAGAATTTTATCAAATAGCTAGCGTGAAAAAACTCATAAGGGAAAAGTCCATCATTATTCCCTAGAATATATTTATTTATTTATATTTATATAAGGGCCTTACTATAGAAGAATGGCTCACGCTAAGCTACCATAATAAACACATTCTTACCGAAAGCGAGGAAATGCAACCTTCAAAAACTGGCCTCACACACACACATATATATAAACATAAGCATATACATACAAATATATATATATATATATATATATATATATATATACATGCACGCACACATGCATACACACACACATGCACCACATTCACTACTCATACACACGCATGCATAAAAAATGTGATCCAGGGTCCTTCCTCATTAGGTCAGTGTCCTGTTTTCTATGGCATATATTTCTACCTTGAATGGGAAACTGATTTATCAATGGATTATTCATTTTTTCCCACTGAGTGGACTTGTGCAGCTTGAAATAAAGTGTTTTGCCCATGAACACAATATATTGCCTGAGCCAAGGTGGTGAGCTGGTAGAAATGTTAGCACACCAGGCGAAATGCTTAGTGGTATTTTGTCTGTCTTTACATTCTGAGTTCAAATTCCATCAAAGTCGACTTTGCCTTTCATCCTTTCTGAGTCAACAAATTAAGTACCAGTTGTGTATTGGGGTCGATCTAATCTATTGGCCCCCACCTCCCTAAAAATTTCGGGCCTGGTGCCTAGAATAGAAAAGAATATATTGCCCAATCCAGGAGTAGAAACCATAATCTTACAATTATGAGTGCAACACCCTAACCACTAAGCAACATGCCTCTATGCACACACACACACACACACAAACACACATGTATACATGAGTACTTATATGCATGTCATATAGTGTGCATGAACACATGACTGTGTGTGCATTTGTTTACATTTACATTTCTTTGCTGTCATTACCTCTGTAAATGGGATGTCTACTGGCTTTACTCTTCCAAAGACATGTGTAATTAGATATCCCTGATTTGGGAAACAGCAAAATTTTAGCAGCAGAAGGGCATCCAGCTGTAAAATAAGGCCTCCATAATAAGCATTTCACCTGGCATGTTAATGATTCTGGCAGATCACCACCTTAATGATAATAATAATAATATTAATAATAATAATAATAATAATAATAATAATAATGATGATGATGATGATGATGATGATGATGATAATAATAATAATATCTTTATCTTTCATTATTATATTATTTCATTAATCCTACTGTTTTAATATATTCTTCTCACACATACACAACTATACACACATACACATATAAGTACATATATATGTCTGTATGTACATATGTAAGTATGTATCTATAATTCTGTGCTTGTGCACAATCTTTTGAGGTTAGAAATATGGTTAATGTACAAAATACTCATATCATCATTATCATTTAAAGGCTGCTGCTTTCCACACTGTTTACATAATGGCACAGGTTGGGACAGTTTGATGGAGAGCTGGCAAGCTACAGATCCACCTCGATATATATACATATATATGTGTGTGTGTGTGTGTGTGTGTGTGTGTGTGTGTGTGTGTGTGTGTGTGTGTGTGTGTGTGTGT
>NC_068983.1:82019900-82022524 GCF_001194135.2 Octopus bimaculoides
ACACACATATATATATATATATATATATATACACATATATATGCATACATATATATATATATCTATGCATACATATATATACATATATTATATGTAGATAGCCAATAGGCTGTATGACAGAATAAAGACAATGCGTGTATGAAATGAAAATATAAACAAAGAAATATGACATAGGTATTTGTTATATACATTTGCACATAGAATGTCTTTCAGCTACAACACAGTATAACAACAAGGCATGTATGAAAGTGCCATTAATGGGGGGAAATGTAGTACTTTCAGACATGAAGAGAATGTGGGAAAATGAAACAAACCTGGGATCAAAATAAATGCTATGCTGAGAAACTGAAAAAGGATGGGTGATTAAGAAAACAGGATGGTGTGTTTTTTTATCATAACTGAACATTAAAACAAATATTAATATATATATATATATATATATATATATATATATATATATATAAATTTAGATTCAAAATTGAATATGACACTTAAGTTTAGGCACCAGAATATTGCATGGTATTATCCAAACAATTCCCAAAACAAGGTGATCAAAAATCAAAAAAAGCAACACAGATTTTCAAGGTTATTGAAATAACCTTTTCAAGGTTACTGCAATAACCTTGAAAATCCGTGTTGCTTTTTTTGATTTTGATTATATATATATCACTGCTATGCAACTATTCCACTGCATCAATTAGACTATCAGATTTTGTTATACAATGCTTGTCACAGTGCACTTCCTCACATTGTTGTAGCTTTTGAATGATGCTACCTCACTGGCTAAGTGAGCAGGCCATCATTCTCCTTGAATGGAATGGTAATCCATTGCAGGATTACTAATTTCCAGTTGAGTGAACTGGAGCAATGTAAAATGAAGTGTTTTTCTCAAAAATACAATGCACAAATGATCTGGGAATTGAAACTACTATCCTGAAATTATGAGTGTAACACTATAACCACTTGGTCATATGCCTTTGCACAACACATTCACATACATTCACGTAGAACACAAAAATATGTGTGTGTGTGTGTGTGTGTGTGTGTGTGTGTGTGTGTTGAGTTGGTCATGCTAATTAGGTAGAAGTGAATAGTAGCAGCTGTGAGAGGCTGCATTCTAAAACATGATTTACCGAACAATTAATGTTTTGCATTTCCATACACATTTATTTCAAATAGTTGCATTTGAATAAGTACAATGAATTAACTGTATTGAAAAACAGATGTGCTATCATGTATGTGATATTTAAAACTTAATAGTGCTTAAGATAGAAATGATGTTTACATAAAGCTAATATGATAATTGTATATTAACATAAAAAGAAAAGGCCAGTAATTATATGGGATGATATTTGGATGTATATAGATATGTATGTATATTGGCCTTACAACCCAAGGTTGATTAGATTTTGCTGGTCATGATATATAAAGCATATTCTGCAAAACAAGTAAAAGAAAATGGAAACACTTTTTATGGAACTGAGTGACAGATATTTGCTTTCTGTCTGAGGTGATTCTGTATTGGAGTTCAATAGTCCAGCTTTTTATAACGTTGAGTAAAGATTCTAGAACCTTTAGAAATACAATCTAGTGGGAATTTCACACTATAACCTTTTATATCTTTTTCCTTATTGGTTACAAGCCAGTAAATACTCATCAGTCCAAAAACATTCACACATTTATGGTAATATATTGAAGCTCTGGAAACTGGTCCTGCTGTTTCACAAAAATAATAAGGGCATAATAACAGGCTAGAGTAACAGAATGCAGGACAATCTTGAATATATTGTATGTTTATGTGTATGTTTGCATGTGTGTTTATGTGTGTATCTATGAATACATATGCACATATATCAAATACATACATATGAGGCATGACTTATAGGTGCAGGCATGGCTGTGTGGTTAGAAGCTTGCTTCCCAACCACATGGTCCTGGGTTCAGTCCCACTGTGTGACACTTTGGGCAAGTATCTTCTACTATAGCCTCAGGCTGACCAAAGCCTTGTAAGTGGATGTGGTAGACAAAAACTGAAAGAAGCCCATCATCATCATCATCATCATTATTTAACATCCGCTTTCCATGCTAGCATGGGTTGGACAATTTGACTGAGGACTGGTGAACCAGATGGCTGCACCAGGCTCCAATCTGATCGGGCAGAGTTTCTACAGCTGGATGCCCTTCCTAATGCCAACCACTCCGAGAGTGTAGTGGGTGCTTTTACGTGCCACTGGCACAAGGGCCAGTCAAGCGGTACTGGCAACGGCCATGCTCAAGTGGTGTTTTTTACGTGCCACCTGCACAGGAGCCAGTTCAGAGGAGTTGTTTGTTTACATTGCACCTTCAATACTACTAATAAGGAATTTTACATCATCTCAAGATTCTAATGGTTCAGAAAATAATTCAACTCCATCTTCCAATTTTCAAAATAAATGTAGAATTTTCTACGGTATACTACTACTACTACTACTACTACTACTACTACTACTACTACTACTACTACTACTACTACTACTACTACTACTACTACTACTACTACTATTACTACTACTACTACTACTATACATATACATACATATATACATACATATATATATATATATGTGTAAATATATATATATATA
>NC_068983.1:82023149-82023858 GCF_001194135.2 Octopus bimaculoides
ATATATATATATATATATATATATATATACTAGTTGAATAGCCCACCATTGTTGGAGAATTTCTACAATAGAATGTCTTATATAAATTTTTGTTTATTTCATGTTGGACTTTGCCTTCCTCAACAGATAGGCTTCTTGAACAGGACAGATTCCTGCAATTTTTTTGCAAAAAAACTTCGTTGATGAACTGTTTCCTTTTTAAATTACTTACATGTTTGTTCACATGACATTATTCATTACAACTTCAGAAGTTTTTACAATTTTGGACGTCATAATACTTTGCTTTCATTTGCTTAATAAAAAATTTCTCCTCGTAATGATTTTGCATTCATTTTGTGATAGATAGCTATCATGTAGAAAATGTCAGCTCCAAATCCTGTTTCCTGATTAGGTGAAATTGATTAAACTTTAAACTTTGGTAACATTTTTTTACAATTTTTCAGAAATAAATAACACAATCGGATTTAACATGGAAAATTATTTCAATATACCAAATTTGATATAATTTTAAGATTTCACAATATGTGACAATAACAGAGAGACCCTACAAAACTAGAGATACAGACATGAAACAGTGTAATGGGAATGGGAACTGGAAATAATCCCTACTTTTCTGGCTGTTACTGGGTAATTCAGCTAGTATCTATATAATTCTAGACATAGGAAACATGCATGCAGACAAATACGTATATATACATACATACATACA
>NC_068983.1:82023868-82027375 GCF_001194135.2 Octopus bimaculoides
TATATATTTATATCTTATATACATACAAACTAGAATATAGACACATACTGTGAAAGATATGACACACTCATATACAAGGACACATGTGTGTGTGTGTATATATATATGTGTGCATGTGTGTGTGTATTTTTGTATATATCTATATGTATAAATGTATGTATACATATGTATATGAGTTTATGTCTGTATATCTGTGTGGGTCTATTTTTATGTTTATATGTATGTATTTAGATATACATGTATGTATATGCATATATATATATATATATATATTTATATATATATGCACACACATATATATACATACATATGCATACATACATTCACACATATGTAAGTACACGTGTATATATGCCTATACATATGCACATATGTATGTATATATATATATATATATATATATATATATATATATATATATATATATATATATATATATATATATATATATATGTATGTATATATACACACACACACACACACACACACACGTAAATATGCATACAATATGTAGACATGTATACAACTATGTACATGTATAAAAATTAAAAAATACAAATGGCATAAAAAAGTGAAGCAAAAAAATGTTAATTATAATTACCAAATAAATCAGATTTGGTGGATTAACGAGTCGCAATCTTGTGATAAATATATTAACGACACAGAATAATTAGATTTCAAATGAGATAATGAAGGAAAAGTTGTACAATCAGTGATATGATTGTAATTTGCAAGAATTCTTGATACACAATCAGACAAACACGTGTGTGCATGCACAAGCACAAGCGCCTGTGCATACACACATACATGCATCCACAGAACACACAAATACACTAACCTCAAACTTTTCAAAGTTAATATTACTCACTGTGCTAATCTCCTAATTCTAAACCTGCTTCTGTTCTCCAACTAAATTTCATTACAGTGCCAAGAAGGAAGCACTCTCCGAAAGATTCACAAGCATCTTCACTGGGCATTATGTACATTTATATATACATGTGTGTGTGCGTGTGTGTACATATATGGAGTGGCTGTGTGGTAAGAAGCTTGTTTTCCAACCACATGGCCCTGGGTCCAGTCCCACTGCATGGCATCTCGGGCAAGTGTCTTCTACTATAGCCTTGGTCTGATCAAAATTTTGTGAGTGAATTTGGAAGACGGAAACTGAAAGAAGCCCATCTTATATATATATATATATATATATATATATATATATATATATATATATTGTGTGTGTATATGTTTGTGTGTCTGTGTTTGTCCTGCCACCACCACTTGACAACTGATGTTAGTGCGTTATGTCCTCGTAACTTAGTTGTTTGGTAAAAGAGACCAATAGAATAAGTACTAGGCTTACAACGAATAAGTCCTGGGGTCGATTTGTTCAACTAAAGGCGGTGCTCCAGCATGGTCACAGTCAAATGACTGAAACAAATAAAATGAAAGTAACAGGAATTGATTCATGCTGTGAATCTACTTAGATGAGATGCTGTTCAGATTTATCCCAGGTGTGAGTACCACTGATATTCTCTTCATAGTGAGACAGTTGCAAGAGAATTTCCATGCTAAGAGTAAGCCTCTCCTTCTGCCATTCATTGATCTGGAGAAGAGCCTTCAATAGAATATTATACCCATAGACTGAGGATTACTAAGAAAATTAAGGGCTGATGAATAGCTGGTGTGAACAGTGCAATCCATGTACAAAGATACACTCAGCAAAATAAGGGATAACAATGAGTTCAGCAAGGAATTTAGTGTGTAAGTGGGTGTCACTAAAACTTGGTTCTCAGCCCACTACTATTTAGTATAGAGCTCCAGACCAGAACAATTTACTCTAAATCCAGTTGCCTGCAGAAACTACTCTTTGCTGATAATCTTGCACTTATAGCAGAGATGGTAGAATATTTAGAGAAGAATTTCCAGATGCGTTTAAAAAATCTTAAAATCACATTAAACTTAGTGGAAACTAAAATGTGTTAATAAGTAGGAAAGAACACAAGGCTCTGATGCCAAAGGGGAGATGGTAGAAATTCCAAACAATGCATCCAGCATGATCTATAAGTGTACAAGGGGTTTAGTGGAATCAAAAGCAGACTGACTGTGATTAAGATCTTTGCCTGTGGTAGATGCACAGGAGCACTTGACCTTCAGGGAACTGGCAAAATAAATTCTATGTAATGCTAAGAAAGCTCTATATATGTAGTTAATAGCTTCTGTTAACTAGGTAACCTAAACAGTAAAAAAATCCTTCTCAGATCATACTGACTTATAAGGCCTGGTTTCTTGGTTTCCACGGTGTATAGATTTTCCACCTGGATGGAATGCCAGTCTGTTGTAGGGTTACTCATTTTAGCCCACTTAGTGGACTGGAGCAATGTAAAATGAAGTGTTTTGCTCAAGAATACAACACATCACCTGGTCTATGAATTAAAACCACAATTTTATGATCATGAGGCAAACACTCTAACCACTAAGCCATGCACCTCCACACCGTACCAGTAGGAAAAGAATGGTTCTAAAAACATAGTATGAAATAAAAAAAAAGGTGGAAAAATTTCAGGGAGTTGTTAACAACAAGATCTCCTCTCTGAGCTTAGGGTAGATAGTATGATACATGTGTATCAACAGCAGTGTTGCACTATAGTATGCTGGTAAAAGTTATGTGAAAGTTGGAAAGAAAGGAAATGAGCAATGAACTGTCAGATGTGTAATGTTAGTGTGCTTGAAGGATGAGGTGCAGATAAGCTGAGAGTGAAAAATGTGTTTATGAGGAATCATATTTAGTATGTTAGAGTAACAGCCACAGTGGTATGGACAGGTAAGGCAGGTAACACATATGGATATTAATAGGCGGGTGAAGAAGTGCCAGGAAATTCATGTAGGAAAAAAAACCAGTGGAAAAGAAAGACCAAAGGAAACATGCAGAGAAGTACAAGAGGGTGCTGAAAAGTTCCTGGGTTTGGGCAAGAAAGAAATTACAGGAGGATCAGTTAATTACGATTATATTTACTATATTACCCTCTCAGCTTCACACACTTATTGCAGTGGTCCTTCATTTTTTCTAAGCCCTGTAAAAGAACTTGGAAAGTTGAGCTCTCAAGCAGGCCTTTCATGATACCATTACAGCCAGGAACTTTTCAGCACAACCTCAGAGTTAAAGCAGATTTCAGGAAGTAAGTGGATCACTATGTCTTAGGCCTCCATCAGTCATGGCTGACCATGGATGATGTCATCTGTCCGTTGAGTTGTCTATTCAGTTTTTGCAATGCCTCCTGTGGCTGTAGAGACCGATGCGAGAGGTCACACCTATACGTTGAATCCAGTCTGTTGACTGTCATTTCTTTTCTGAGGGCTCAATTTTCAGCTGCTGCCACCCTCAAATTCTCTTCGTCGGTCTGCAGTTGTTTGTGAAGAGTGCCTCTCCAGCTGGTTCGGTCGGCTGCGAGATCCTCCCAGGAATTGGTGTTGATATCAAGTGCCTTCATGTCCCTCCTGCACACGTCCTTC
>NC_068983.1:82027753-82031972 GCF_001194135.2 Octopus bimaculoides
TTTTAATGTTAATCTGGAATACTTCATAATATTGCATATGCTGTATAGTTTTATTGAAACAATTCCAACAATTTTAATTCAAAGTGGAAGAAAATTCCTCTATTCATTAGAATTTCTGAAAGAATGCAATTGTTGCTTTTTTTTTTCCTTTCTCCTTCAACGCCAACACCACCACCACCACCACCACCACCACAACAACAACAACAACAACAACAACAGCAGCAGCAGCAGAAATATCAGCAACAACAACACTAAGAACAACAACGGTAGCAACAGAAGAAGAAGATGCTAACGATGGGAGAGGAAGAGGAGGGAGAAGGAAAGAAGGGTGAGGAAATCCTTGTCATAAATTATACATACATAACTTGATTGTTTTAGATATTCTATAGTTCTGATGATTGAAATTCCAAAACATATGTAAATATTGCTTTTCTATTAAAACTGTTGTTTTCACAACTTTTATGTGTATATGCATATATACATATGCAAATGCGTGTGTATGTATGTGTATGTGTGTGCGCGCGTGTGTGCGTGTGTGTACATGCATATACATATATATGTATATATGTGTGTGTATACACACATACATATGTGCATACATGTTTCAGAAGGTGTGTGCATGTGTGCATATACACACTTAAATATCTGCACACTTATTTTTATGTACAGAAACGATGTATATATATATATATATATATATATATATATATATATATATATATATATATATATATATATATATGTATGGATGGATCGATGGATGGATATTTCACACACACACACACACACACACACACACACACACACACACACACATATATGCATATATATATATGTATATACACACAGAGGCATGTATATGTTTGTATGTGTATATAGAAAGAAGGAGAGAAAGAAAGAGAGAGTGAGACAGAACTATAGATGTACAACATATGTTTCTACTATTTATGAAGACTTACATAAGTATGATAACATTTATGCATGAATATAACATGAATAGCTGCCTAACATATGAGACACTTCATATATACTTCACTGTATATTTTATGTCTTGACTGAACATTGAAATATATTTGATGTATATTTGATATATATTTATATATATATATATATATATATGTGTGTGTGTGTGTGTGTATGTAAATATATATGTATATATATGTATGTCTGTGTGTGTGTATATATATGTATGTGTGTGTGTACATATATGTGTATCATGGAAATATATATATATATATATATATATATATATTGTGATAAGTGCTGATGCATGAAACTTTTAGCCCTGTTACTGTTAATGATTATTAATAATGAATATATATATATATACTCGTGTTTGAGTTCTATTTTTCCAGCTTACATCGCAAAACAAATACACAAATATATGTCATCATTGTCATCATCATCATTTAATGTCCGTTTTCCATGCTGGCATGGGTTTGACGGTTTGACTGGAGCTGGTAAGCCAGAGAGTTGCACCAGGCTCCAGGTGGTATTGGCTTGGTTTCAATGGCTGGGTGCCCTTCCTAATGCCATCCACTGTACAGAGTGTACAGAGTGTCCTTCATGTGCACCAGCACAGGTGCCTTCGTCATCTTTTAATGTTTCTCTTCCAAGTTGGCATGTCTTGGCTGGTTTGACAGGGTTCAATGGGCCAGAGAACTGCCTTGTGCTCCATTATCTGCTTCAACATTGTTTCTATGGGTGAATGCCCTTCTTATGCCAACAACTTTACAGAGTGTCTGTTAATACTTTACATGTACCACATCCTCGCATTGTTGTTTTTTTGTGTTTGTTCTTCATATTTTTTGGGATTTGCTATATGCTACACACAATAATTACCAACAACGGCCCCCTAAAACACTACATCCAAACATGAGATATCATCGAGACACACCTTTTAATACCATTCCAAGAACCTGCACCATAAATCACAACAGGGTACCCCGCAACAACAAGGAACAACTACATAACAGCTACCGTCCCAATCACTTCAATCATTTTTTAGACCCAATATTCAAACACAAGATAGCACCAAACAAACAGGAGGAACCAAAAGTGATAAAAATTATCACTCTAACTCACAAAGAACTAACAGCAAACCAAATCAACATACTATCCAATGGGCTCAAGTTCACACCCCAACCCCAACACCCCATAATTTTCTGTAGAAAATTATGACTCACTGAGGAGCTATACGACAAATACGATGAGGACAAATCGTTAGTCCGAGATAGAAGTAACTACAACCCCCTCAAAAGGTAAGAACAAAACTCTTGATCATTTCTGTGAATACATCTCGAATTACCCATACCAACATATACACAAACAAAAACACAAACCAAGCTTCAGCAAAAAAGGAATGGGCTGAGCTGAACAAATTAAAAGATGACAAAACAATTGCAATCAAAGAGGCTGATAAACGGAGTGCAGTTGTCTTAATGGACACGGTATACCATATAACTCTAGTACTATCCATATTAGAAGGCACAATATATTATGAAAAGGCCCAACACTACAGTCAGCTGAAAATAATGAGACCTAAAATTCATTTTAAACCTATACAGAGAAGGGCTCACTGACAAAGAATATAACTATATGACCAATTTCAAAAGTAAGACCAGTCAATTCCCAAGATACACAAAAGTGAGAAAATAAGTAACACATGCAGGATAGCCACAGACATAATAATCAAAGTCCCTACACCTAATAACCTCAAATTGAGGCCTATAACAGCAGGTCCCACATGTGAAACCCACCACCTCAGTAACTTTTTAGATACCCTCTTAAAACCATTCCTCAAGCATGTCAAAAGCTACACAAGGGACGACCTGGATATGCTCAATCACCTTTCTGAAACAATAAACAAAAACACCCTACTAGTATTCTTCGATGTAGTCAACCTCCCCAATATCCCCCACAACCTAGGAATAGAGGCAATTCAATTCTGGCTAGAGAATTACTTGAACTTTGGGCGAGGTAGGGAGGGGGGGTCAGTTTTATGCTATTGTATATGGGAGTTACAATATGAAAGATGGTTGGTGTCAGAGCAGGTTTTTTTTAGAGGATATGTATGACTTTTCACATGTACTTTTAATGTAATTCTCAAGCAGAATCAGGATAAGACAGTGTGAGACAAGTTTGGACTTCTGAATTACAGATTCAATCCATCATGTGGACTTCCACATAGTTTCTCTCTTTCTGATTTTAGTCGCCATGCCTCAAGGAGTGAAATCTTGAATATATATATATATATAGATATAGATATATATATACATATATATATCAAGTATAGGAAAAATCTTTATAAGAATTTATCAAGTAGTTAGTGTGAAAAATCTCATAAGGGAAAAATTTATTAATTATTCCCTTTAAATATAGTTATTTATATTAAGGGCATTATAAACAATGTGTTTATTAGGTTAGTTTTGACTTTAAGAGTCCCTCCTAGTAATGCCCTTAATATAAATAATTATATATATATATATATATATATATATATATAAAATCATCATCATTCTTTAATGTCTGTTTTCCATGTGTGTGTGTGTGTGTGTGTGTGTATGTGTGCATATGTGTGTCTAATGGCTACTTCTGATGGGTGCAGGGTTACATAATTGGACTTTTACCTAATACTTCACTGAACCCCTAGTGCGAAACCAAATAGCTGTCATGGATATATAATACTGAACACATCTATTGATATACCGACTTTACTGACAGATATACAAATGTACATTTTCCCCTGACCTATGGATTCTTAGACAGCTTACATGCACACACACACACACACACACACACACACACACACACACACACACACACACATATTTATGTGCTGAATGGAGAATCAAACACGAGTGATAATTTTGTAAATAATAATGATAACTATAAGCTTTAAGCTTATAAGCGATCACTGTGTATTGGCTCATGAAAATAGTCTAATATTGGGGCATATAAGCGCTCATTGGAAAAAAATTGGGTCTCAGCGTCCATGGGACATATATATATATACATGCATACATACATATATATATATATATATAGATATATAGATATATATATACACACTCACACACATACATATATACATATATATAAATAGATATATATGTATGTATATATATATACATACATATATATATATATATATAGATATATAGATATATATATACACACTCACACACATACATATATACATATATATAAATAGATATAT
>NC_068983.1:82032206-82036768 GCF_001194135.2 Octopus bimaculoides
ATATGCATGTATACACACACACACACACACACATACGTAAATATGTGTGTGTGTGTGTGTGTGTGTATATATATATATATATATATATATATATTTAAAACTTACCTAATGTGTCATAAAGTGGGATTGACTAAAGACTTCATAATTTTGAAACAAACACCTTAGCCTTTCAACTGCTGCATTCTTGAACCCCTGAGTTCCTTTAGCAGAGTCACCTCTTTCATGATCACTTGGATCCAGTAGGTCTCTAGTTAGCCAGTAGTTCAATATCTTAATTTATTGTTTACTACTGCAATGAGCTATGAGTTGTGTTTTTGTTTGCTCATGTCATCAAACCAGTTTCCAAAACCTTGAAAAGTGGCATAGGTTCTTTCTCTTCTAATGTGAGACAACATTAACTCAAGAATTATTCATAGGTTTACGATTTTTCTAAGTAGATGAACAAACTTTAGGAAAGCTACATTCAATATCAACTAATGGAGTTCATCATAAGTAATTACTCCAGTATAGATGCAGTTATGAAATAACAATGTATCAATTTGTGTGAGCTTCATGTAATAGTGAATGGAAATTTAGATTAGGTAAAAAAAGTATTCTTGCTAGCATGAAAAAAAAGAACCACTGTGTTTTGTGACAGGACTCAGTTTTTTTTTTCTTTATTCTTAATTTTCTTTTTTGCATTTAATCGTAGATAGGCCATATTTGAGCCAAATATTCTACCTGTTTGATGTTCAAGCCTGGCCAGATCTAACCTTTCATATCAACCCTCCAAATCCATTCTGATAATTAATAGTTACATCAAAATCTCAAAGCTACAAGATAATGCATGATTAATTCAAAACAATGTGAATATAAAAGCATTACATTTGACAGAGTCGTCTGAATGTTAAATAGGTGCAGGAGTAGCAGTGTGGTAAGACGCTTGCTTCCCAAGCACATGGTGAGTGGATTTGGTAGATGGAAACTGAAAGAAGCCTGTCATATGTATATGTGTGTGTGTGTTTATGTGTGTGTGTGTGGGGGGGGGGTGTTTGTGTATGTGTTTGTCCCCCCGTCATCACTTGACAACCGATGTAGGTGTGTTTACATCCCCATAACTTAGCAGTTCAGCAAAAGAGACCAATAGAATAAGTACTAGGCTTACAAAGAATAAGTTCTAGGGTTGATTCGTTTCACTAAAGGCAGTGCTTCAGCATGGCCACAGTCAAATGACTGAAACAAGTAAAAAAGTGAAAGAATAAAAAAATACCTTGACTAACTATGGAGTGGCTGTGTGGTAAGTAGCTTGCTTACAAACCACATGTTTCTGGGTTCAGTCCCACTGCATGGCACCTTGGGCAAGTGTCTTCTACTATAACCTCGGGCTGATCAAAGCCTTGTGAGTGGATTTGGTAGATGGAAGCTGAAAGAAGCCCATCTCATATGTGTATATATATATACATATATGTATGTGTGTATCTGTTTGTGTTTCTGTGTTTGTCCCCCAATATCGCATAAAATAATAAGTCCTGGGGTCGATTTGCTCGACTAAAGGTGATGCTCCAGCATGGCCACAGTCAAATGACTGAAACAAGTAAAAGAGTAACTTAACCATTAAAATATTCTGTGGAAATTAGCCTACTGTGCAATATTGAAGGCTGGGTAAATTTCCTAACCACTTAACTGCTGAAGAGAAATCAGAGTTGAACATTCTTTTAATGAATTAATGGTATGTGTAGTTTATGAAATGATTAACTAACATGGACAAGAAGTCAGGTAGCATGGCTAATTATATTGTTATTAAAGAAGAAAGGAAACAAGTTAAATAAAAAGTGTATGTAATATATTTACAGGTTGTTGACTATATAAGGTTTTTGATGAGAGAATTTAGTGAAGAATTATTAGAATATCCTTAGCTTTGTTTCAGATCATAGAATAATCGAAGGAAGGAAGGAAGGAAGAAAGAGAGAAAGGAAAATTAAAAAAGAATCTATCACACTGTAATCTCATTAGAGGAAACACTTTCGAGTTGTGAAAAATAATCAAAGAGAAAATTACAGAACAACAACAACAACAACAATAGCAACAACAACAATAACAGCAGCGATAATAACTGTACATGTTTTCTTAAGTATATAGGCGTAATTTTTAATCAGAAAAATATTATCACAATATCAAATTTTTCATTAAAAATTTAAGTTTACAAGCATCCCCCCACCTTGTATTAGGAAGATAAAAAAGCCCCAAAACAAAAAAAAATTTCTCATCAATCTACCCCTACCTATTAACAACACCCCCTTCCTATTACACATCTTCCCCAATATGTAAAATACGGAAATTAATACTTCATATGTCAAAGGATTTAAAAAACAAACTCACAAACATTAAAAAAGAAGAAAACAAACAAAAACAAAACAAAAATAACAATGACGAAAGGTAAACAGAAATAAATAAAACAAAAATCTTCCATATCAGCAAAAAGACACACAAACAAAACGAAAACAAAACAATAATAAAAACAAATAAGAAGAAGAAGAAGAAGAACAACAACAACAACAACAACAACACAAACAAATAATGTAAGAGTGAGAGATGTATGAGTTATTTAAGAAACTATTATGATAATATTAATATTGTTTTAATTTAAAAAATATAAGCAACAAAATGTACAATAGCAATAATAGCCAAACAACAATAACAACAACAACACCATCATTATTATTATTAAGACAACAACAACAATAAGAATATTCACAAATCAACAAACAAAACAGCATATGAAAATTCAAAACCTGAAAAGACTCTATTGAATATTTCACGAAAGTTGATTTAATATAAACTATTTCCTCAAGATACATATTATAGCCTCTTTGATGGTAATTTCTTCAGCACTTCTGTAAATATGCCTTGTTCAGAATATCTCTTTTGCATCTAATGCAAACTAATTCAATTGCTTAGCATTTGTCTACTGAGAGGAAATCACTTTGTTGGTTTAAGTGACGGTTTAATATGAAAACTATGCCACCTATTAGGGCCTACCACTACATCTCAAGCGTCCAAATTAAAAGATATTTCATATTCAACTTTACATGGAAACAACAAATCATAAACTAGACATATACAAAATTATTAATTCTTTTATTTTATCGACACAAAAGCCACAGATGAGATTGGTCCAATGTGTTTTAAATGTTTGCATACAATTCTAATTCAGCTTTGTAATAAATATATGATAGCTAACATTGAAACAGTTACACTCTCCTCTCATACAAATGCATATACAAAAGCAGATATATAATTATGTGTATGTACGTGTGTATGTATGTATATATATATGTATACACGTATGTAAGTGTATATATATATACACACACATAGCCACTATATTACAATTTGTATACACACACACACACATATACATAGATGCATACAAACATACATATATGTATATATACATACACTCACACTCATATACATACACACATACACCCAAATATTTATGGATATTTATGTGTGTGTGTGTGTGCGTGTGTGTGTGTGTGTGTGTGCATGTACGTGTGTGTGAGCATATATATTGATCTGAAAGCATTTTGAAAATACTCACAGCAAACTTGATGTATACACACCATTGATATAAATAAACATAATTGTACAGAAACAAAACAAAGCCTTTACACACACACATGCAGACGTTCACACAAACATATGTAAATATACATGAACAAGTGCATATGTGTGTGTGAGTGCGTGTGTGTATATATGTATATATATATATATATATATATATATATATATATATATATATACATCCACACACACATGCACACACAAGTATAGTGATAAGTATTATGCATCTATGCATTTGATCAACACATATATTGTATATATATATCTGTTCAATTATCAGTTTATCTGTATGTCTATCTTTCTCTCTCTGTATATATATAGTTACATGGATATATGTATACACACACGCCTATGCACATGTTTATATATCTTGATTCAAATGCATGCAAAAGTACCAATGCCAAAATTTACACATGTATACATATGTTAGCAAATATTTAAAATACCTTATGTTTCAGAGATGTACATAACTTTCAAGTATTTGAATATTATATTTCTAGAGAATAAACCCATTCACATACGTACATACATACATACATAAACACATGCATACAAATGCACACAAACCCATACATGTCACCGTCATGAATGTGTGTGTGTATGTGTGTGTATACACACTCAAACATACATATATGTTGTTGTTATTATTATTATTATTACTGTTCAGTAGTTTTATTTTTATAACGTGCTTTCACTTCACTACCGAGCGCAGCTCTGTGCGCCTTGGGTATGTGCTGTGGTTTGCTGTGGTGCTCTTATGTTTACTGTATTGAAAGTGTTTTGCGTAGAATGTATGCAGTACCCAGTAGTGCAATTTTGTGTATGTTATATATATTTGTAAGTCCTGGTGTTTTTGTTATGTATTTGTTTGAATATTTTTTTATTATACCTAAGGCACCTACTATGATAGGAATTGTTTCTGTTTTTAGATTCCACATTCGAGTTATCTCTATTTC
>NC_068983.1:82037779-82053296 GCF_001194135.2 Octopus bimaculoides
GATCTAACTCGTCTATAGTACTCTTTCTTTATTTTTTCTTTCATTTGTGTATGTTGTATCCTATCTAGTTCATTGACTCCTAAATACTTGTATGGTTGGCTTTCGTCTAGTTCTCTTATTTCATTGGCTTTATCTAGTGTTATATTGCTACTTTTAACTAATTTTTCTCTTTTCAGGGTTGCTTTGGCACATTTTTCTAATCCGAATTTCATATCTATTTCCTTGGTAAAGCCGTGTACTGTCTGTAGTAATGTTTCTAGCTCTCTGTCGTTTTTAGCATATAATTTTAGGTCATCCATATATAGAAGGTGGCTGACTGTTTATTATTACTATTATTATTATTATTATTATTATTATTATTATTATTATTATTATTATTATTAATATCAATAATAATAATAATAATAATAAATAATAATAATTGGTTCATGTAGGAATCATAGTTTACAAAGGAGTCATACCCAATGACTGGTGTAGCAGCACCATAGTCAACTGCTACAAAAATAAAGGTGATGCTTTAGACAGAAATAATAACAGATGAATCGTATTGTTGGATCAGGTGATGAAAGTTATGGAGAGAGTAATAGCCCAACTAATTAGGGAGAGAGTTAGCCTACATGCAGTTTGGTTTTGTGCCAGGGAGAAGCACCACTATTGCTATATTTCTGGTAAGACAACTGCAAGAGAAATACATAGCCAAGGATAAACCTCTGTACTTGGCCTTTGTTGGCTTGGAGAAAGCCTTTGACAGGGTTCCCTGATCCCTTGTCTGGAGGTCAATTCGGAAACTAGGGATAGACAAGTAGTTGGAGAGAGCTCTACAACTATGTAAAGGGATGCTACCAGTAAGGTGAGGGTTGGCAATGAGTACAGTGAAGAATTCAGGGTACAAGTAGGGATTCACCATGTATTGGTGTTCAGCCCTCCCTCTTGTTCATCATAGTCCTACAGACAATAACAGAGGAATTTAAGACAGGCTGCTCCTGGGAGCTCCTCTATGCTGATGACCTTGCTCTTATAGCTGAATCCCTTCCAGAACTAGAGAAGAAGTTCCAGGTATGGAAGCAATGTCTAGAATTGAAGGGCCTTAGAATTAATCTAACAAAAATCAGAGTCTTAGTAAGTAGGAAAGCAGACAAATCATAGATCCCTTCAGGTGGATGGCCCTGCTCAATCTGTAGAAAAGGTGTAGGTAGATACTCCATAAGATGCACTCAGTGTAAGCTTTGGGCACATAAAAGGTGCAGCAATATCAGAGGAAGGTTAACAGGGAAACTAGTTTTTGTATGTGGGAGATGCACAGGTACAATAAATGCTGAAAATGTGCAGAAAGTAGACTCTGTCAACTACCCATGGGGTAAGCTAGAGGTAGTAGATAGCTTCCGTAATCTAGGTGACCAAATTAGTAGTTGAGATGGATGCTCTGGGAGCATAGCGGTGAGAATAAGTTTAGGCTGGGCAAAGTTCAGAGAGCTCCTACCTCTGCTGGTGACAAAGGTCCTCTCTCTCAGAGTGAAAGGCAAATTTTATGATGCTTGTGTCTGAACTACTACACTGCATGACAGTGAAACATGGGCTGTGACAGCTGAAGACGTGCATAGGTTTGAAAGAAATGAAGCCAATATGCTTTGCTGGATGTGCAATGTCAGTGTGCATGTTCAATAAAGTGTAAGCATCTGGAGAGAAAAGTTAGGCATAAGAAGCATCAGATGTGGTGTGCAAGAGAGATGAATGTGCTAGTGCGGTCATGTGATGTGTATGGACGAGGACAGCTGTGTAAAGAAGTGCCAATCTCTAACTGTCGAGGGAACCTTGTGTTAGAGGTAGACTCAGGAAGACATGGGATGAAGTAGTGAAGCATGATCCTAAAACTTTGAGCATCACAGAGGTGTCACTAGTGACTGAGACCTTTGGCATTATACTGTGCTTGAAAAGACCCATCAAGCCAAATGAAATCGTAGTCATGGCTGATGTTGGTCTCACATAACTGGCACCCATGCCAGTGGCACATAAAGGGCCATACATAAACACACATATATATACACACATATATATACATATATAAATATATGCATATTTATATATCGTAAATATGAAGGTAATAAAATGATTTATTACTAGTGGTTAGGATGCATAAATAAAAGTCATAAGACATAACATATTTTTAAAAATATGAGTGTAAAAATATTTTTATTTTTATACACAGAGAGGAGACCATTGACAGGACTCCTTACATGCTAGAAAGTGCAGTCAAAACCCAAACCACGAAAAAAAGAATTCATGAGGCATGCAAAAAATGAATCAGTTAATCCCAAACTCAAGTTTCACTATTAATTGCCAAATATACTAATTTGGAATCTGTAGATTGTTAGCAGGATCACTAATTTATGAATAATTATTTTGTTGCAAATATGTACTGAAAACCCGTGCACAAGACAGCTACATTTTTATCCATTATGGATTCAAACTTAGTGCATGAGTGTAAATATATAGTCCAGTAGTAAATAAACAAATTTAAAACTGTCCTATATAGCCTCAGAATTATAAATATTACTGTCGTAAATATGAGGTTAATAAAATAATTTATTACCAGTGGTTAACATGCATAAATAAAAGTAATGACATAACATATTTTTTAAAGATATAAGAGTGTATAGTTATAATATTTAGTAGCACATTCCTATATATGGTGGTGGGAGCGTAGGTTAAATATATAATAACTATATGAGCAATTTGGTTAACTGACCAATAGTATTCTCTTACTCTCCAGACACCAGTCCTACTCCTGACTGGAGTTGTTTCAGGTATACAGCCTACTTATAATAATAAGTAAAATGCATAAGGAATCAATAAATAATAAATTATAGTCAACTGTTATTATTTAGGTCAATAACTACTGGTACTTCTAATTATATTTCTTACTTTTTATTTTATTTTTTGACCTAACTAAATTGCTCATATAGTTATTATATATTTAACCTATGCCTTCCCCCTATATATAGGAATGTACCACTAAATATTATAACTATCGCAATTCTATTTCTAAATTCTAGTCAGTTGAGAGTTTCCCAGTGGATCAGCATGTAACATGAATTGATTATCACTGTTCTCACTTCCTCCTTCTTTTTATTTTTACTTTTATTTTATTTACTTTTCCGCTCTAATGAAGTTCCATGATTCATATTGGTATAATTAATTACTTACAATGATAGCTATTTTTATTATTATTATTATTATTATTATTATTATTATTATTATTATTGCAGTCCCAACCATGACCAGTCCCACAGGTGGGGTTTTGCTCAACTCGGGATGACTCGCTGACATCTTGAGCCCCGGCTTCACGGGGACCGGGGGACGATTTCGGTATCTTTGGTTACCCTCGTATGAGAGGAGCATGTGCAAGCTGGGTGAGTGCCATCATGGGCCTATTATTATTATTATTATTATTATTATTATTATTATTATTATTATTATTATTATTGTGGTGGTGGTTAAGCCTGGAAATCATGCTAATAAAAACAGTTGTAAGTTCAGATTCTGGTTTTTGTAATTAATTAATAAATGATAATTGATGTAAGTCAATTGTTATTCATCAATCTTATCTCCATTTTCTGCTTTCCTTGAATATTGGTAAACCTTAGTTTATTCTTGTCTTTACCTATCATTAATGCCAATGCTCATGATTAAACATAGGTAATACACCAGTGGATTCATTGGATACAGTTTCTCTCAGACGGTTGTTATAACCTCTAAATTAACCCACCTATATATATATATATATATATATATCTCTCTCTCTCTCTCTATATATATATATATATATATATATAATATAATAAATGTGGAAACTAATTTCTGTGTGTCAGTGTGTCACACTTAGACTCCCTCTCTCGCTATCCAGTGACACTCCTACTATTCCTCATGATGGGGTGAGGGAGAAAGAAAAAGAGAGAGAGAGAAAGAGAGACGAAGAAATTTAGGGAAAATTGATGATGTTTTATTAAAAATAGTGTTGATGGTGGCAGTGGGAATAGTAATAGAAGAGAGAGAAAGAGTGGATACATGAGAGAAAGAGTGGGTATGTGAGAGAAAGAGAGAGATGATGTGCAACTTTGTTTGACCATGTCTCTTTGACAGAAATTTTATCGACTCCAAAAGGCTGAAAGGCAAAGTCGACTTTAGTGGAATTTGAACTCAAAACCTAATGGCAGACAAAATACTGCTTAGCATTTTGCATGGCACACTAATGATTCTGCCTTAATATAATATAATAGTATAATATAATATAATAAATGTGACTGTCAGTGTGTCAGTGTGTCACACTTTTACAACTTTACTCCTAGAGGCTGTAGCCCAACATTTCATACCATTCTGGGCTGAATCTGGACCTACATTCCTGAAATTTTGAATTCTCAAGTTTTCATTACTGTGATTGTTCCGTTGATTTTTTTATGTGACTTTTTTGTGACAAATTTTTTTGTATAACAATTTTTAAAATCTAAAGGCTAACTACGTGAGTAAATTAAAAACATCCCGGGCCAAATCCGGACCTGCAATACTGAAATTTTGGATTCCTGTGTTTTCATTACTGTGATTGTTTTTGACAATTTTTTTTACATGATTTTTTTTTGATAAATATGATCACCATTAGGATATAACTCTGGAGGAAGCATTTGCAACAAATTCTGCAAAACAAGTCAGAGATCTGTTTGCAGATCTTCCCATTCAGGGTTAGTTGCTTAAAGGCTATATACTTGAATGTTAATCATCTGAAAATTTTCAGTCTTTGCCTTTTCCTTATATACATGTATATATATTCTGTATATCAAACCCAAGGAGTTTTATCAGTTTATTTGCATCATTGCCTCTGTCTCTCTCCATATATATATGTATGCATGTATGTATCTACACACATACATATACATACTTATACATGTATACCCACATCTATATACATGTACATATATGTATATACCCACATATATATATATATATATATATATATATATAAACACACATACATATGCATACTTGTACATGTATGCATGCACCCATATACACATGCATACAGCCCCACAGACATGTATTTAGATTTATGTATATATGTATGAAGCTATATACATAGGAGACAGATGTCTGCAATAAGCATTCATTGTCTGTCATGTGAACTTCATCTATAAATATGATTGTCTTTCTTTTTTTTTTCATTTATTGTAATCACTAATGACACTAGAATTTCACAATTTCAATGAATCTTTTAAAAGCTTCTAAATTCCATAATTTCCTCAGAAAGTACGAACAAGGAAATATTCATTAGATTTACCTGGTTATTAACAAATTAAATTAATACATGTCACTTAAACAAAGAAATTTTACTATTACCAGGTCTTTAATTATGTACCTGAGTTGCTATGTTTTGGAAGTTCATTGAAAAATCATTCAACTATTATTTTATTAAAAGTTTTTACTCAAATATTGCTGTAAGAATATAGCTCCATTATTCAAATAGATTCAGTGTTTTGACTGATTAGATTCATTGTAGTTGTTTATAAATTTGTTGCTCTAAACCTGCATTAAGTTTCAATCTGTAAAAATGGCTACAGGGTACAGTAGCAACTACAACTACAACCTTAACAATTACAGTGCTTTGAACATGTGAAATTCTGCACAATAATGTAAACAGTGATATACAAAGAGATCTTATTTTGGGCTGAATTTTATTAAGGAATTCATATAAAATACGAAATTTACGCATTCTGCTCCTATGTACAGGTCAAGTGATGATACTAAAGAATGACATCTGATAATAAATTTATGGAAAAGATTAAGAATATCCCAAAGCTGATGTTATTGATATATACCTAATTGAATACATATTTGTGTGGCCTGATATCTAAAAGAAAGGGCTTGCTTTGTATTGCATCAATGTAATAAATCAACCATAAATATGTTTTTATTAAACCTTTTAACTTTAGAACAAAGTCTGAAATTTGGTGGGAGTGGGCTAGTGCTCAACTGGTACTTAATTTATCAGCTCTGAACATGAAGCCAAAAGAATTTGAACTCAGAATATGAAGCCAAAAGAAATACCATTAAGCATTTTGTCCAGCATGCTAATGATTCTATCAGCTTGCTGCTTTTGTTTCTAATTCTGATGCAAAGCCAGTAGTTTTGATGAAAGTGGGTTAGTTGATTACATCAATCTCGCACTAGATTGGTACTAATTTTTTTGACTCCTAAAAAATGAAAGGCAAAACTGACCTCAGCAAAATTTGAATTCAGAATATTAGGCCAGAAGAAATGTCACATTTTGTTCAGCATCCTAATGATTCTGCCTGCTCACTTCCTGACAAATATATTTCTAATAATTGGGATTTCTTAGCTAAATAGAAAATATATGCTTTAAAGAAAAAAAAGTGAAATGAGGTGTATTAACCCTGATATAATAGCGATATAACATTGACCCCCAGCTGATGAATGGTGAAAATTTGCTTTCAAAAGATTAGAACTTGGAACCTCCAAAAGACCAATCTAAAAACTGCAATACATTTACTCTGCTATCCTACTGTTTTGGATTATTTCTTTATTCATACAGCTTTATAGAGTACTTATAGAAAAAGGAAATGGAATATTGTCAGATGTAAGTCCCATCTTGAAAGCATTATTTTTTGTAATGAAAGGCAGTGAAAGAAAATATTGGTGCTGAAGTACTGGACAAAGTGCCATGCAATATTTAATTACATCCATGAATTCAATTTCTGCTGATGTTTGACTTTTGTCTTGCATACTACTTGGATGGAATGGGTGTGTTGATAAAATAAGTACTAAGGTTCATAAGCAGTACCAAGGAAGTAATGAAAGTGATTTAATTGTCTCTTCCTTCAAACAATAGTTCTGGTCTTGTACCAATGGTAAAAACAATTATTTGTAGAATAAGAAAAGAAATGGAAATCAGTCTGCTGCTTTGGTTCTGACTTCTTGATACTTTCCCTGCAACAGTGACAACAATGTTACTAGGAATGAATAATAAATATTAAATGAAGTGTGAAATATAATTATGGCTTTTGTTTAAGCATTATGTGATGTTCATTAAATGTTTAAATGTCTGAGATGAGATATTGTTAGTAAGATTATAATTATTCAGACTATTAACCTTGTGTCTGAAATAGAAATAAATTTTTTTTTCCTGCATTTACTTCTTAATTTCATTGAGCCTCTCTTCATCACATGTCTTATTCTTGAATGCATACTTAGTAGGTCACTGTATTTGAACCAAAATCTTTATTTCTATCCTAAGGGTAATAACACCATGACCCACTTGGCCACTATATATTGCAGATGTAAATATTAAAAATAAAACCAAAATGTTTTATTTGTAAAGGTCAGATGAGACTGAAAATTTATATATTTTATCAACTTGAATTGTTTAGGCTTAATTAATTTGTTTTTCAGTTGTATGAACACAATTACTCATTCATGCATAAGGCTACAAATGTCAAATGAAGGTAAAAATGAATTTGGTAATGTTCATGCCTTTCCTAAAGGACATAAGAAGCAAATCTTTGTTTGTCGGTCATACTAACACCATCATATAGTCCTCAGGTGTCTTTAACAGAGTTCACGATGTTGCTTGCATTTGGACTGGTCTCCAGTTGGAAGATAACTTAATTCTTATGACCAGTCTAAGAAGCCCCAATAAAAAAAAATGTGTTATGAGTGCTGCTCTTTGCTCTCTGAATAAGCAATGAAAATAAATAAAAATTAAAAAAAACTCAACTTCAGACAAGAATTGAAACCTGCATCATAGAGACTCAGCTTGTTGAAATAATTCTTCCAATTTTATAATGCTTTTATGTTATATTGTTAAAGGTAGAACCATATGTTTCTCATTTTAGAAGTTGAAATAAGAAGATACTGTACTGGTTTTCAATGATTTGTTATATCTGTTATGTCTGGTAATGCAAAACCATACACTGTAAAACTATCTCAAAAAACAAGCTGGGAGAGGATATGCTGGGAGGCAGTGGTTAATGACACCAGCCTAAACAACTTCTGTGTTCAGGGAAGTGGCCAACACCTCTTGAAAAATTTTACAACTATGAACTCTGTACTGAAAGCATGCCATATATCTTAATTCTTTGAAGTTTGGCTGCCGGTTTTAGACACGACTTCACTAGCAGCCTCCAGAATAGATGTAAGAAGTTTGGCCAGGGGCCAACTTTCTATTTCTAGTTTAAAAAAAAAACAAAAAAAACAGAGGAAAAAGCTTAAGCTGCAGATCAAAAATGCACACATTTCATACTGGCTAGAGTAACAATTCTCTGTCTCTTTCTCTCTTTCACAATATTGTTATTTGTGCAAAGAGAACTATGGAAAGAAATAAGAAAACCAACATTTATGTCTCAGTATACCATGTTAGATAATTCATTCAGACAGGGTTAATATTGAAATTTTCTAAATAAAAGAAGACAATTACAAAAAAAAAACAAAGAAAAAAAAACAAAATTAATTAATTCAAATAAGAAATAATAATACTAATAATAACAACAACAACAACAACAATGATAATAACAATAATAATGATAATAATAGTAATAGTAGTAGTAGTAGTAGTAGTAGTAGTAGTAGTAGTAGTAGTAGTAGTAGTAGTAGTAATAATAATAATAATAATAAATACAATAATGCAAAAAAAAATATTTTAAAGTGTAAAAACAAAACAAAAAGTAATTGAAAAGTTCATGAAGTGAAAAAAAAAAAAACGGAGAGAATTATTCGACTGAGTGAAAAATCTTTCTTCTGGTAATGTTAAAAATTACTTCCGTTGAACGGAAATTCTCTTGGTGTGTCTAGTAGCTATGACAAGGCAGTATGGATTGCAGCTATTCCCCAGCATTGCAATGAGGTCAAGGAGCACTACCATATTAATATAAGCTTGCAAAAGCATTTGACTGAAGTATTCTCTATTTCTAAACTCCTTTGTGGAAAATCTAAAAGACTTTTTAGCAATGGTTTAAATGTTGATTTTCATAAAACAATAGATATGGTTTTAAGTACTATTCCCATTTATATAGATAATACATATTTTACAATGTTTGCATGTTTGTTAATTATTACAAATGTTTAAAGTAGGCACTGTAAGGATTCGCTTGAAAGAAAGCAGGATGAAATACCTATTTTATAAAATATAATAATTTGGAAAGATTAATGCTTTCTTTTTCGATTAAACAACTAACAATCTGATGAAGAAAAACAAGATGCACTTACAATTATCTACATTATCAAGTTGCTGTTGTTGATGTTAGAAGCCATTATTGTTGTCAAAAATTTACATGTTCTCAATTTAACATTTTAATTTTTTGAAATGTAGTAAACTATTGGGTCATCCCATAAATAATGCAGTTTTTTCAATTGCATGAACTAAAAATCGGAGGGGGATGGGATAAACTACCTGCATCAACTTGTTATAAAAGTGGGTAGTAATTTTACTTTGTCTTTATTCTTAGTGCAAGTCTTGAAGAGTGCTGTTCGATTTTAACAGTTATTTTTTCAAAACTATAATGGAAGTGATAAAGGAGCATACTTGGCATATTTTGCTTTATGTGTTCAATAAAGGCAACAACGCAATGGAAAGTGTGAGGAATATTAATGCAGTATATTGGACAATAAATGTAAACGGTGGTTCTGGAAATTCTGAGCCGGAAACTACAGCCTAGAAGATGAGCCTCATCCTGGAAGATCTGTAGAGCTCAATGAGGATGTCCTGCAAACCACGGTGGAACAAAATCCCATCGTGACTGTTGAGGAGCTAGCAGAGAAACTTGGATTTGGTCATTCAACCATTCATCAACACTTGTGTGCCATCAGAAAAGTTAGTAAATTGGATCAATGGGTTTCTCACAAACTTTCTGAGTCTAATCTCATGCAGAGAGTGAATGTGTGCTTTTACTGTCACATCTCATGAATGAACCTTTTATTTTTACCAAACAGTGACTAGTGATGAGAAATGGGTTCTCTATAAAAGTGCCAAAGACATTGGATAGGGAAAGGAGAAACATCGGTACCCCAGGCTAAAGAAGGTCTTCAACCATATAAGGTGTTATTACCTGTTTGGTTGGATATGAAATGTTTAGTCCACTTAGAACATTTAAACTCAAACTAAATGATAACAAAGAAGATCTACTGCGAGCAGCTTTCACGGCTTAAGTCAGCACTAGCAGAAAACAACCAACTTTGGTTTCAAGATGAAAGATGTTCTTCCATCAGGATAATGCTTGGCCACATGCAGCAAGGATGACATTCCAAAGGCTGGAGCAGTTTGAATGGGAAACGATGCTCCACCCATGATATTCACCAGACATTGCCCCATCTGATTATCATTTATTCCGCAGTCTTCAAAATCATTTGGACAGAAAAAATATGAATTCTGTAGATGAGGTGAGAACAGCACTGGAGGTCTATTTTACACCACTGACAAGTGAATTTTGGAAAGGGGCCCTGCAAGTCTATCAAATAGATGGAAGAGCATTATAGAAAATGAAGGAGAGTATAAGTTAGATTAAAAAAGAACTTTGTTGATCTTAGATTTGAAAAATAAAAGAACTGCATTATTTATGGGATGATCCAATATAAACCCATATAAATATGGCTGATATAAACTGACATTGAAACAAATATCTATTTTATGTACAATACAGGGTAAATCTGAAAAACTGAAATGAATTTAAATATATAATGTTTCATTGTGTGAAATATAAATACAAACACATTCTTTCTATGCTATAGATGTTCAGAAAAAAAAGAAGGATGGAATCTTCTGATAGAACAAATGAGAGTGTGTTGCCAGCTCCTCAGGGATGCACCCAGCTTCCCTTCTCCATCCTCTATGGAGCTAGTCAAATTTGTGACTGCTTTATTGAGCAGCTGATCTATGTTGTTACTTTGAGAAGGAAACAAGGTATGTTTTATTTGAGAAGCAGACAGCAAACACAAGACGGTCTATCAAGAGACTACTGTCCTCTCTCTTCTGCACATTAATAGCATACAAAGTATGAGGTTACATTCTTATTTCATCTACAGCAAGTCTTTGGATTATCTAAATTCGTTTCCATTCTTAAGTGAGATTTGTGTGTGTATGTGTGTGTGTGTATGAATGTGCGTGAGCATGTGTGTGTGTGTGTATGTGTGCATTAGAGACACTCATCAATTAATATGCATGCACACATGCTCACAGCTACAAACATGAGTACACAGGCACATATACACACACCTACACACATGAGTCAATGGAGCTGCTATATGGTTGCTTGATTTGCTAGGAGTAGCAACAAAGGCTCTCTCCAATCTTACCAAACAGCATAGTTGTGTGATTAAGAAGCTTGTTTTGCAATTATGTGATTTCAGGTTCAGTCCCACTGAATGGTACCTTGGGTAAATATCTTCTGCTGTAATAGTTCCAGACAAAACAGTGCCTTGTGATTGCATTTGACAGAGAAACTGTGCACAGGTTTATTGCATGTACATAAATACTTATGTACTTATGTGTGTGGATAAGTGCAGGTGTGGCTGTGTGGTAAGAAGCCTTCTACACTCAACCACATAGTTCTGGGTTCAGATCCACTGTGTGACACCTTAGGCATGTAACTTCTGCTATAACCTTGGGACGACCAAAGCCTTGTGAGTGGATTTGATAGATGGAAACTTAAAGAAGCCCATTGTATTACACACACAAATATATATTACAATAATAATAACAATAATCCAAGGATAAAATTTATAAACATTTAATGCATCCCTATGCACTTTCCACAAATCACATGACTTTTAAGATCACATTCCATATTCCTGTGATGATTACAATGTAGTCCATAGTGTCTTTGGGCATCTGGTTGATCATCATCATTGATTCATTTCTTCAGGTGATATAACATGAGTAACATGAACCACAAAGGTCAAGTGAGATATGTAGGTATTTCAGTGTGTATTTGGTAGGAAGAAACAGAATGTGATGGGAATAGAGGAAGGAATGGTAGTTATATGGAGATGGAGTTGTGTGTAGTGGTGTTGGATTTATTTTGCTATTCATTCAGCAGGTGTTAGGGTGGGTAGTATATTCTTTTGTTTGGCTTCATTTAAGGCATGACTATTTTGGATAGATTCTGAACTCAACAGGTGGTCAAGTACTGCTGCTATACAGTGGGGTTTGTTGACTAAATTGATATGTTACTTTCTTGTGGTGACCTCTTCATTGTCTTTGTTGGTATAGTGTAAAACATCTCAAATATTAGCTGGTCTGTTTATTTGTTTGGGTTCCTTTGCTTTCCTATAATGTGTTATTTCGTTTCAAAATTTTTTTCAAACTCCATGAATGATGTTTTTGTTCTTATGTTTACATATGATATCATCATCTCAGAGTGCCTATTTATCGTGTTTTTCCTAGATGTGATTATTTCCAGGGCTTCTTCTAGGTATAGGTTGCATGCCCATAATGTTCTGTTATATGGTGCAGTATCTTTTATAATGGACCGGTTGGTCATATGTTTCCCTCCATTCCATTTTAGTCTCCAAATGAGGTTTTATAGAGATGTGGAATGTCTTTTATTTATATGCAAAAATGATGAGAGATGGTGTCTCAGACGATTTTTCATGGTGTCTCCAGTGCCACCAATGTACACGTATTCCTGTGTATCTGTCTTCACCTCACATTTGTACACTACATTCCTTATCATGCAATTGTTGTTAAATCTGCATTGGTCTTTACATCTGAAGTTACACATGATATTATTTTTTTCTTTTCTTTCTGTAGAGGTACTATTAGTGGTCGTCTTCTTCCTCCTGTAACTGTGCACACCTTTTCTTTATTCATGGATTCTACCTTTAATTGTGTGTTGTTGTTTGGGCTGGTTTTTGCTATTGATGGGATTTTATTTCCACCATTCTATCATTGTATACAGTGTTATTATCTGCATTTGGTTCCTATTTCCCCTCTAGTTTTATTCTATTTAGTTTTGTATTATAAAGTTTGTGTATGTGGTACAGTGCTCCACAATTGGTATTCCATGGCACACTGGTGTGCCACGAGACGATGCTAGGTGTGCTGCAGTGTAACATGAATATAAATTTTTCCCTATCCTTTTAGTTATATTTTTAGTTCAGGTGTACTGCTGAATTTTGAAAAGAATACAAGTGTACGGCAAGTGAATTTACACAAGTTAATGTGAGAAAAACAAAATAAGAATTATGAAAGAAGTTTTTAAACATCGAATGACTATGAAGGTCCACCAGAATAAAATAGCAATGAAAGGGATTCCATAGATTAAAAAAATGGTTGAGAACCCCTGATTTAAACCAATGATGAAGATGATGAAGACACTGAATCTTCTATTGTTTAATGAATTTTAAAATTTTCATACATTTGGCCAAACATATGGCAGAGATGTTTTTAAAACTTCCTGACCATCTGTATGTCAAGAAGTAAATGCTGGTAATCAATTCATCAGGTTGAATTTGAATGCAGTCTAAAGAAGCAATCTGCAACACTTGATTACTTACAATGGTTATACTTCAGATTAGCATCAAGTACAAAACCAAAACTCTATAGATGTAGAATTATTCTGTCTTCCAGTTTCATTAATAGTTTGTTTCTATTTTGGGGTGTTGCTCTTTTTTTCCTCAATTTATTTCTGATTCTGTATTCTTTTTATTTTGCTTTAACTTTTTTCTGTTCTTTTTTTCTTTGTCAACTATCTAAAATATGAATATTTGGAAAACACCGATAAACAAATGATATAAAATCAAATAATTAAGAGAATTTTTTGATATTCCGAAAAATTTGTTTCATTTAAACATAGAATGCTTGCAGGTCATTTGTGGATATTCAAAAAACAAAAAGAAAAACACTATGTTTATTGTTTATTCATCTACTAGTAGTAGCCTTACCTTGCCATCTTACTATTTGTTGTTTTATTTTTCTCCCAATTATATTATGAAATATTCAAATTTAATAAGTTGTAAATCAATAGTCTTTGTAGCTTTCATAAGTTTTTGTGTAATGTTTTTACTTTATATTTATTATTCATATATTTAATATTTTGACAGAAATAATTCTTGCCTTAAGATAAATTGTTTTCAAAATTCATAATCATTAACCATTTTGAAATTTATATGTTTTTCTGATTTTCTAACAAATTAACTAGGGCAGGGGGTCAATATAAAATCATCATCACCAATTATTATTATTATTATTATCATCATCATCATTATTATTATTATTTTTATGATCATCATCATTATTATTGTTTTCATTATTATTATCATCATCATCAACATAGATTAAACAGTATCTAATCTCTGTATGGAATTAGATACAAGCAAATTATTACTTTGCTCTTGTTTTTATTCCCAATTACAACAAATCTCTACTTAAATCGTTATTGAACAAGTTTTGTTTTGTTAAGACAGAAAAAGCAATAAGAAAGGGGAAAAAAAATCTGGAATTTTTTGCTATATTTTTGTATATATTTCCTCAATTAAATATTGTATTTGAAGAAATCTTTAATTTCTCTGTTATTGAAATGTAAAATGATCATTTAATTTTAAATGTAATATATACTTTGTATAATTCTAATTAAATATTTCATTCAAACATTCTATATTATACATACATAATGCATACATACATACATACATACATACATACATACACACATATATATATATAAACATAGAAAAATATATATGAAATAATGATGAGGTCACACACACATATTTATACATATATACATATGTATGCATAGATGTGTATATGGACACATATCTATCAACCTATATATATAAATACACACAAACACATATACATGTGCATGCATATATATATATATATATATATATATATATATATATACAAACACACACAAAAACACATGCACACACACATACATACACATATGCATGTTTATATGCTTATTTTCCCCAGAAGTATATATGCTTGTATATAAATATAGACACATGGACACACACATATAAATATAACATAAATATATATCAATATGCTAACAAATAATATTGCTTACAATATGATCACAACAATAGCTTTCCAAGAGCTATACTAAAAGCTTTAGAATCATGTTTCTTTTATTAGTGAGAGAAAGAGGCTGGACTTCAAGAGACAAGAAGTACTGCCTTACTGTAATACATTCAGGAAATTACAAGAACTCAGGGAATGGACATTGATGATAATTCCAGTCCATCTTTGCCAAAATTGCTAATATAAAAATACTGGCATAACTATTATGGCCAGCCAGAATAAAGTGATTTCAAGTAAAAGGAAATGAAAGCAATAAATTCCATTAAAAAGACATAAACATAAAGATATTTTTGCAACGATTGTTTGGAAGTTATGCATGTTTGGTTTTCTTAATTGATTTGTTGATTTTTCTCCGATTGACAGGGTGGGGCTGAAGAGAGTGAGAGAGAGAGAGAGAGAGAGAGAGAGAGAGAGAGAGAGAGAGAGAGAGAG
>NC_068983.1:82054474-82057171 GCF_001194135.2 Octopus bimaculoides
ATATATATATATATATATATATATATATATATATATACATATGCATGCATAAATACATATATATATTATATCATCATCATCATCATCATCATCGTTTAACGTCTGCTTTCCATACTGGCATGGGTTGGATGATTTGACTGGGGACTGGCAAGACAAGAGGCCACACCAGGCTCCAATCTGATTTGGTAATGTTTCTACAGCTGGATGCTCTTCCTAATCCCAACCACTCCGAGAGTGTATTAGGTGCTTTTTACATGTCACCGGCACGGGAGCCAGTCAGGTGGCACTGGCATTGACCACGTTTGGATGGTGCTTTTTACATGCCACTGACGCAGGAGCCAGCCGGGGCAGAGGAGCTGGCATTGGCCACATTCGGATGGTGCTTTTCACATGTCACTGGCATGGGGAGCCACACAGGTGGCACTGGTAATGACCTACACGTGAATGGTGCTTATTGCGTGCCACCAGCATGGGAGCCAGTCAGGCGGCACTGGCATCAGCCACAACTACAATTTCCACTTGATTGTGATTTGATTCTATTTTGATTTTGATTTACTTGACTCAATAGATCACCTCAAGCAAGGCATTTCGCTCGACGATCCAAAGGTACTTTTTAAGTAGGCTGGTTATGTGACACTGGTGTAGGCTACAGCTGTGATCTCACTTTACTTGCTGGGTCTTCTCCATCACAACATATCTCCAGAGGTCTCAGTCTTTCGCCATTGCCTTTGTGAGGCCCAACGTTCAAAGGTCATGCTTCATCCCTTCATCTAATGTCTTCCTGGGTCTCTCTCTTCCATGGGTTCCTTCCACTGTTAGGGTGTGACACTTCTTCACACAGCTCTCCTCACCCATACACAACACATGACCATACTAGCGCAGTTGTCTCTCTTGCATACCACATCTGATGCTTCTTATGTCCAACACTTCTCTCAGGGTGCTTACACTCTGTCGAGTGTGCACACTGACATTACACATCCAGCAGATCATGCTAGCTTCATTTCTTTCGAGCTTACAAATGTCTTCAGCAGCCATGGCCCATGTTTCACTGCCGTGTAGCATGGCAGTTCACAAACATGCATCATACAATCTACCTTTCACTCTGAGCGAGAGGCCTTTTGTCACCAGTAGGGGTAGGAAGTTTCTGAACTTTGCCCAGGCAATTCTTATTCTAGTGGCAACGCTCTCCAAGCATTCACCCACACAGCAGACTTGGTCACCTGGGTAGTGGAAACTATCAAGTATTTTTAGTTTCTTTCATGGCATGTGATGGAATCAGTTTTCTGAACATCTGCTGTGTTTACTGCTCCTGTGTATCAGCTGCACATGAAGGCTATCTTCCTGGTTAACCTTCTTTTGATGTTGCTACATCTCCTATGTGTCCATAGCTTACATTAGGTACATCTTATGGAGTTTCTACCTACACCTTTTCTACAGATCGAGCAGGGCCACCTATCTGATGGGGTTTGTGATGTGTTCGCCTTCCTGCTTACTAGGACTTTGGTTTTTTGCAACATTGACTCTAAGGCCCTTTAATTCTAAACCTTGCTTCCACACCTGAAATTTCTTCTCTAGTTCTGGTAGTGATGAGAAAGGTCATCAGCATAGAGGAGCTCCCAGGGGTAACCTGTCTTGAATTCCTCTGTTATTGCCTGGAGGACTATGATGAATAAGAGGGGGCTGAGGACTGATCCATGGTGGACCCCTACTTCTACTCGGAATTCTTCACTATACTCATTGCCAACACTTACCTCTCTCTCTCTATATATATATATAGAGAGAGAGAGAGAGCATGATTTATTCATGATCAGAGTTATTTGAAAACCGAGGTACTACTGTGTGTGTGTGTGTATATATATATATTATACTGGATGTCGTAAATATTTATATTTATAATGAATGCTTATGTTTCTAAGCATATACATGTGCATATCTATGCATATATAAAATTATACTTTTTAACATTTTTATCAGATTTTATATTTGAAATTTATATTTATTTTAAATATAACTGTATGTGAATATGTAAATATATTTATATATGTATTTATATACCCATCTGTGTGTGTGTGTGTGTATACATATACATATAT
Source organism: Octopus bimaculoides (assembly GCF_001194135.2). Taxonomy (NCBI): domain Eukaryota; kingdom Metazoa; phylum Mollusca; class Cephalopoda; order Octopoda; family Octopodidae; genus Octopus; species Octopus bimaculoides. Next base: position 82,056,568 of record NC_068983.1, read on the forward strand.
ATTTCTATATAAAAATATATATACATATGTATGTATGTATGTATGTATGTTTATATATATATATATATATATATATATATATAAAAACATACACATGCATAAATATGGCCATTAATTCACAAAGACATCTCATAATAGACAGAGCTTGGATGGCCGATTCGGAGTCTAGCTGAAAAGGGACACTAAGAAAATAGTAAAGGAACAGTTGCAAGCAATGGACAAAGAAAGGTAAAGAAAACAGCCGATGCTCATTGTTATCTAGATAAACAAATATATGGATATATTGAAAAAAATCCTTAATAAATGTAGGAAGCTGCATGAAAGAAATGATGAAACAATGATGAAGTATATTTTTCCTATACACACATATGTAAGTACATATGTATACCTAAATATATGTGTGGGTACATATACATACATGCACTAACACAAACACATGCATATACATTCATATGTTTATATATTATATATATATACGTATTAGATCATATCTAAAAATATATATTTAAATACACATGTACACATATGTAAATATGTATATATATATATGTATGTTTATATGTGTATATATATATATATATATATATATATATATATATATATA
>NC_068983.1:82057181-82057751 GCF_001194135.2 Octopus bimaculoides
TGTGTGTGTATGGTATGTGTGCGTCTGTATGTGTATATATATAAATACAAACAACACATAGACACTTGAAAATAAACACATAAATGTACACACACACACACACAAACACACACACACATACACATACACATGCACACTCATATATATGTACAGGCATATACAGCATGTAGCCTTGTAGAAGGCTGGTTGACTATGTTGCTAATGTAGACTATGTTCAATGAGACAAAAGAGACTAGAAAAGAGAAAAAATTGTATTATGAAATGATGTGTTGCCAAATAGTTTTTTTGTCAAATGGATGAGGGTGAGCAAAGATAGTTTCAAATGGACGAGTCTAGTGAATGGGAACAGAGTCCTTGATTTCAAGGCCATCTCAGGCACCACACCATCCAGACACTACATTACCCCGGCAGGATATATTACGGTCATTGCCATAAAGTTATGAAAATGAAAACAAGAAAAATAAATAGTATAATATCCAGCTACGATATATAATAAACAATAAATGTAAAGGCATGTATACACACACACACACACACACACACACACACACACACACACACACACACACA
>NC_068983.1:82058138-82065174 GCF_001194135.2 Octopus bimaculoides
TATATATATAAATAAATTACGTTATAGTATGCATGTATCTATTACTTTTTCTCTCTCTGTATTGTTATATTTATTTACACACACACACACACACACACACACACACACACACATACATACGCACACACACACACACACATATGTGTATACAGGAGTATCTAGAGTGCAGCACGAAAAGCCACAGTATAAGCATCCATTGGTGTGGCACAAGTGCAGGTCGGCAGGTTGTAATGGCATCTTTATAAGGTTAATCTTTTATTGTCCTTTGTCGTTTCAATTCCCACTAGCGTTATGGCTAAGATCAATATCAGTTACTAAACATTGAATCAGTGCACACCACGAGTTTGGCAGTTGAAATGCTTTTCAAGAATGGTAAATTTAGAGGCTTTTTTTGCAGCACCATTTATGTATGTATTACATGTGGAAATTTGAATTAGTATTTATATGTTTCTTTTTTAACATATCCTCCTCCTCCTCCTCCTCCTCCTCCTCCAGTGTTAGAAGCTGTGCAAAGGCAATAATAATAATAATAATAATAATAATAATAATAATATTAATAACATAAAAAAGTACCTTAGGAATGAGAACCCAGGTTTGAAATTTCCCCAGTACACCTGATGAAGGCTGGAGGGTATATCAGTCAAATGGCTGTGTTAACAACAAACAAGATGAGGACAAATATCCGTCAAATGTAAATAATACAAGATATTCTATTTTTAAAATTTCTTGGCAATGATGGACAATTTAGCTAGTATATATATATTACTTATTTAATCAACCCTGAAAGGATGATAGGCAAAGTTTACCTCAGTGGAATTTGAACTCTGAATGTAACAGCAGACGAAATACCACTAAGCATTTCACCCAGCATGCTAACGATTCTGCCAGCTCACCACCCTTAGTATATATATATATATATATATATATATCTGTGTGTGTGTGTGTGTGTGTGTGTGTGTGTGTGTGTGTGTGTGTGTGTATTTATGCATGTGTGTCATTGTGTCAATGGAGGCTGGTGTGTTTATGTCCCTGTAACTTAGCAGTTTGGCAAAATAGACCAACAAAATATGTACTTGGCTTAGAAAAAATTAGTCCTGGGGTGATTTCTTTGACTAAAACCCTTTAGGGTGGTGCTCCAGCAAGGCCGCAGTCAAATGACTGAAACAAGTAGAAGAATAAAAGAATATTATGCATAATAGATTATGTTGTATTAGGTTTGGTACAATATTTGAAATCCCAGAAATAAAATTGACATTAACTACAATAATTAAAACATTATTTGCTACTAAGATCTCAAATGTGAAATAATTCTTTTCTACTCTAGGCACAAGGCCCGAAAATTTTGGGCAGAGGGCTAGTCAATTAGATCGATGCCAGTATGCAACTGGTACTTAATTTATCAACTCTGGAAGGATGAAAGGCAAAGTTGACCTCAGCAGAATTTGAACTCAGAACGTAAAGACAGATGAAATACCGCTAAGCATTTCCCCCAGCATGCTAATGTTTCTGCTAGCTTTCTACCTTTCAAATATCAAATAATCAACGTTATCTCTATATGGCAACTTGATTTACTAAAAATAGAAGACAAATATCTTTTAAATCTCAAGCAAGTATCTTAAAAAGCAGAACACATTGGGCAATGTGGTGTTTGGATGCCCTACATATTGCTAAAAAAAAAAGACAAATACAAAAAGCAAAAAGGCACAGGATGGTCATGGCTAGAATGTCTTTGTATCCTTGTTGTCATCGTTGTCGTCATCATCATCATCACCAAAACTACTATCACTACTATCTCCAGTACCACTATCAACAAGAACTACTACATCAACACCAACACCATCATCAACACTAATGCCGCCAATGCAGTCGTCATCATTGTTGTCATTGTCACCACCACCACCACCACCACCACCATCATCATCATCATCATTATCATCGTCATCATCTCATCTTTGTCAGTTTACTATGAGTCTCCTCCCTCCCACCTATAACCAAAAGAAAGACTTTTGCTACCAGAATCTGATATGGAGAAACTATTTCCAAGATAACAAAATAATAGTTATATTTACCCACAAAAAATAAATTAATTAATAAATAAAAAGAAAAAAGCCAAAAAACGAAATCCTCTCCATCTGGAAAAATATATCTATGATAATGATAATCACTGTGGTGGTAGTAGCAGGAATGTTTATACTGAAAGTCGTGGGTGGATGGGGGGGGGGAACAAGGAATAAATCTTGGGAAGTTAAGCAGGAGTGATGCCATTGTTTGTTTTTGTTTAGTTATTTTGATCTTTCTTGAACAGGAGCCCCACCTTCTCTTAATTCCTTTAATCCTCTTCAAATGCCACACCCTATATTCAATTGGGTTTTTTTTTTGTTGTTTTCTGTTTTTGTTTTTGGAAACTACTTAGAATATTCTTTGACTGCTGTCACAATATTAGAGGGATTAATTATGGTGCCAGCCAGCAACAACAACTAAAATAACACTTAATAATAACAGCACCAACAAGGATGGGAGGGGTCTCTATGAGGTTGCTTGAAATGCTAGATATAGCAACCAGTTTAAAATTTTCCTTCATCATGAATTATCATGGGATTGTACCTAGAAAGTTCCCCTCCGAGGCACAAGTCCAGTCAAGGTTGTTTACTGAAGACCAGCAGTCATCCATGCATACGAGTCTCCCCTCTCCATGCCACCAATGTTATCCAAGGGAAAGGCAAAAACTGATACAGCTTGGCACCAGTGATGTTGCAACTCATTCCTACAGCTGAGTGAACTGGAGCAATGTGAAATAAAGTTCTTGTTCAAGGACACAACACACAGCCCAGTCCAGGAACTGAACTCTCTACCTCATGATTGTGAGCCCAACATTCTAATGACTGAGCCAATGCACCTTAACACTCTGCTATTTTTTCAATGTAAAATATCTAATATACAATGAAATAATCTTGTCCTGGCTGTGTGGTAAGAGGTTTTCTTCCCAACCAAATGGTTCCTGGTTTATTCCACTTGTGTAGCACTTTGGACAAGTGTATTCTACTATATCTCCAGACTGACCAAAGTTTTCCGAGTGGATTTGGTAGATGGAAACTGAAAGAAGTCTATTGAATATATCCATAATGAATTAGCCCCTAGCATGTGTTTAAAAAGTTGAAGCAAGAAAGCGCTTACTCACAGCATAAAAAATCCTTTCCATGAAAAGTCCTTTCCAAAAGATTTGTGGCATTCTGTTTCTCAAAAACAATTTTTATATAAGTTTTCAGAAAACCTGATTTTTTAAAAATATTGTGACTATATTAAGTATCTTTTTCAAAAACTTTCACTCAAGGGTATCATTCCCAGCACAAAGATCATTGAGGACACACTGTTCCCCTGGAAGAGACCCCTCTTGATTTTCACCTCTCCTAATAACTGATCCCCTGCTGCCAATTCTGTTCTCCAGCATTTCAAACAGTTTCATATAGGGCTTCACATGTTTTCTATTACACCATACATTTCCATTGTTCTTGTTATTCAGGAGTGAGGTATCATATCATATGCTTTATGATAGTCAATCCATGCAATGCTCAGGTTTGTTTGTCTTTTCTTGCAGTTCATGACAATTAGATTGTCAATTAACAGCTGATCTTTCATTCCCTGGCTCCTCTTTCGACATCCTTTCTGTTCAATAGGTAACAACCCACATTTTTCTAAGTATCTATACAGTTCACCAGTCAAAGCATCATCATCATTATTATTATTATTATTATTATTATTATTATTATTATTAAGGCAGTGAGCTGGTAGCATTGTTAGCACACCCCAGACAAAATACTTTCTATAATGGTCCAATGCCGTAATAAAATCTTCACCGACCAATGACCTGATATATATATTTAAAATAGAATCCATACTTTTAAATTTCTGATTTCTTAAAATAACATGACACCGAAAACAAAATCAGAACAATAAATAAAAAGATAAATAAATAAATAAATATGTACATAAATAAATAAATCAATAAATAAACAACTAAACAAATAAATATATAAAAGACACAGGAGTGCCATTGCTAGAAAGAATACTGATCAAATACTTCTTTGATCAGCTAACTCTATCACAGCACAGAACTGAATTAGAAACCTTAACAACAATAACACTCCTACTTGTTCTAAACATTATATCCTTGATGTGAAATCTTGTTTCAATCATGAACACATGTTTTGAATTCTAAGTTGCAGGATGTAAAAAACCTGTTTAGATTTGAATTTCAACATAACAGATGTAAGAAATTACCAATTTGTCTAGCATTGTGTAACTGCACCCGGATTTCTTTGAGAAGTAATTGAACTGAGTGGATAATGGACACCAGTAACAGTCCTTTTGGCAACTCCAATATTTCTGATACAAAATGAAGCAAGTTATAATAACATGAGCCAAAAAGAGGTCACTACAAGGCTACAAGAAATAGTGACCAAATCTTCCTCAGAATCACAACTGCACCTCTTAAAAGTCAGATACATTTCTGTCTTGTATTTATGATGGAAATGGTGTTTGAAGCAGGAAGTATGTGGTACAATCATTGGGTAGAAAGAGTACTTGAGTTGGAAATATGCAAGATTTTGTAAGATTTTCAATTCAAATTGATAAGAAAATAAAACATAACAAACTAGATATTACAGTAATAGAGGAAAAAATTCAAAGTTGCTTACTGATTGAGCCACCAATGCGAAGAAAGCAGATGAAAAGTTGAAAAAAAAAAATACCCTAAAATTTGGGATTGTGAGGATTTGGAACATGTAATCTATAAGGGTTGTACCTGTGATAATTGGTACATTACGAACTATGAGTGATGACATAGACAAATGGATAAAAGGAGAATGAAATAGACTGTAGATTGGAATGGATTGTGCTATAGAGCTTCTGATGAAGGTTTGACTTTCTACATACTATGGTAATTCATGGTAGCAGCCTGTACTAACACAGAAACTCTCTGACAATTTTATGTTCAAATTTTCATTAGCACTTTGATATACAAATTTCAAATTTTGGTACACAGCTAACAATTTCAGGGAAGGAGGTAAGTCAATTAAATTGACCACATTGCTCAAATGGTACTTATTTCATTGACCCTGGAAAGATGAAAGGCAAAGTCAACTTTAGCAGAATTTGAGTTCAGAACACAAAGACAGATAAAATGCCATTAAGCATTTAACTTGACATGCTAACGATTCTGTCAAACATTTCTACTATAGATACAAGGCTTGAAATTTTGAGGGAAGGGCGATAGTCAATTATATCAACTCCAGTTCTTGACTGGAACTTATTTTATTGACTTCAAAAGGATGAATTGTAAAGTCAACTTCGGTAGCATTTGAACTCAAAATGTAAAACTAGAAGAATCCCACTAAGCATATTGGCTAGCATTATTAATGATTCTTCCAGCTCGCCACCTTACACTTTGATATATTAGTTTCAAATTTTGGCACAAGGCCAGCAGCTACAGAGGATGGGAGTAAGTCAATTACATCAACCCAAAAGGATAAGTTGACCTTGGTAGAATTTGAACTCAGAATGGATCGTTGCCAGTGCTGCTGGACCGGCTCCTGTGCAGGTGGTACGTAAAATACACCATTTTGAGCGTGGCCATTGCCAGTACCGCCTGACTGGCCTTCGTGCCGGTGGCACGTAAAAGCACCCACTACACTCTTAGAGTGGTTGGCGTTAGGAAGGGCATCCAGCTGTAGAAACTCTGCCAAATCAGATTGGAGCCTGGTATAGCCACGTGGTTCACCAGTCCTCAGTCAAATCATCCAACGCATGCTAGCATGGAAAGCAGACATTAAACAATGATGATGATGATGATGATGAATGTGGAGACAGATAAAATTCTGTTAAGCATTTTGCTCAACATGCTAATGATTCAGCCAGCTCATCACCTTGCACTTTGATATTTTAGCATCACAAATATATATGTTCAACTCACAGTTACTTAAATACATTGTCACTACTAAATGTATCTCAACATTAATTCAAATCCATTCTAACACTGATACTCAAAGATATGCATACACATACATACATGCAAGTATGCATACACATTCTCTCTCTCTCTCTCTCTCTCTCTCTCTCTCTCTCTCTCTCTCTCTCTCCCTCTTGCATTCTTCTTTAACTTTCTTTCTCTCCCGCAGTTTTCATTTTTACAAATTGATAATGCAAATGCACTTATATATATATACCAAAATAGCTGCAAACTCTGATATCTCACTTTTAGTAAACCTAACAGAAAAATAAAATCAACAAAAAAAGAATAAAACCCCAGTCACTCCATCTGTACCAAAACCTCCAAGCATAAGAAATGCTTTTAAGGAACCAAAATTGATGCAACAATCTAAGACTGTCATCATAAAATACCAACTAAAGATAACGTGTTTTAGTATTTAGTATGGTTTGAAATCAATCGGCAAAATAAATTGTTTGATAGGTACAGGTATAGGTGTGGGGTTAAGATGTTCATTGCAGAATTGTATGATCTAGGATTCATTACCATCACATGCACTGTGTTGGCTGATGTCATCTTCTATAGTTGCAGGTTGATCAATGCATTGGAAGTGAAATTTGGTTGATGGAAACCGGAAGAAGCTCATTTGAGTGAAAGTGTGTGTGTATCTATTTGTCTGCCTTTCTATCTGACTGTCTATCTATCTATCTATCTATCTAGGCTTTTCTCTCCATGGATAAACCTAATCTGTTCCCCGTTTTTTTTTACATTGACTGTGATACACGATCCCTATTGATCGCTCCCCTCTTTTTTTTTTCCCGCGCCCCCTTTTGATCGAAATTATCCCCCCTTTCCCCCCCAAAGAAAAGCTCTACATTGTAATTTGTTCATTTTCTGTATTTAGCCCTGTATGGCTATAATAAAAAGATATCTATCTATCTTTCTATCTATCTAAATATACATATGTCATCATGATCATGATCATAATTTAACATCCATTGTCCATGCTGGTGTATATATATATATATATATATATATATATATATATATATA
>NC_068983.1:82065184-82072995 GCF_001194135.2 Octopus bimaculoides
TCTATATGTAAAAGAAGTACATATGTGTGTGTGTGTGTGTGTGTGTGTGTGTATCCATAAATGAGTATACATGTGTCTGTGTTTTCCCCATGTTTTAACAAGTGTGTGCTAATTATAAACAAGAGTTATTAGCATAAATACGGTGTCATGTGCTTATAATTCTTTGTAAAGTCAAATGTAGCCATTGAGGTGTTTTTGTTGTTTAAAGAATTTTAAGAAGTATTTGTTACTTTACTTGGAATGGATTTGGCAATAGCAAGAGCATCTAACCACAGACAATTTTGCCCCAGAGTTTTTGTTTGACTCTTAGAAGCATGGAAAATGGGTGCTAAAATGTTGGTGCTATTGAAAGAATGAAGTTTCAGCTAACTTTGTACTTTACAACTAATTTATTGAAACTACTATTTCTTGATCTATTAGACATTGCTAACAAATCTTTATTAAGCATTAACCATTTAAACTGGCTGAATATTCTTGTGTTTTGTGTTCAAACCAACCACATCTGGCCTCTCACACTTACCCTACAATGTCATTCTAAAAATATATGATCACATCATTAAAATTTTGATGCAATGAGATATTGCGTAATTCATTCGAAACCATGTGAATAAATACAAATGACATTTGACAGAGTTAAACTACAACCGATAGTCTTTGAAATGAGAGAGAGAGAGAGGGAGAGAGAGGGAGAGAGAGGGAGAGAGAGAGGGAGAGAGTGTGGGAGAGAGAGGGGGAGAGTGGGTGCAGGAGAGAGTGGGAGGGAGAGAGAGGGGGAAGAGGGAGTGAGAGAGAGAGGGAGAGAGAAAGTGGGGAGAGAGATTGGAAGAGAGAAAGAGAGAGGGAGTGAAAAGGAAAATTATTTTCTTTTATCTTTTATATTGTCAGAAAAGGAAGAACAGCAAGTAGGACCCTTTATTTTGGCTGTTCAAGAATGGATAAAGTTATTCTCAAATAAGGGACCCAACTTGAATGTTTGCAACAGAATGAATTTCATTAAAGGCACCCAACGTTGCTGATTAGCGCATATGTGTGTATAACTGGGTGATGAATTAGGTCCACCACTCAAAATACCACAATAAACAACACAAGGTATCTAATGCTGTAAAACTCCTGCCAATCTCCTGCCCTGGGCTGTAATTATATTTCATTGACTGTGGAGTGATAAAAGGCAAAGTAGGCTTGGAAGAATTTAACCCTTTAGCATTTAAATCAGCCATGCTTTACCCTTATTATCCTCCTTGATTTATGTTCAAACCTGCTGAATTTGGACTCTCACACCTAGCCTATAATGTCGTTCTAAAATTAAACTATCATATCATCAAAATCTCAAGGCTATGAGCTAATGCAAGATTAATTCAAAACAATGTGAATAAATAAATATTACACATAACAGATTAATCTCTAATGGTAACGGATTATACTTCGATTGTAAAAAGCCAGAACAAACACTACAAGGCATTTTGCTCTATATTTTAATGTCTTTGCCTGTTTGCTATCCTGGATAGGTAAAAGTTAAAAAAAGCAAAGATACCTTCTTGTGTCATACCAAAGCATAAAGATTTCCATGGCATATAAATTCCCCATTTGGACAAGATGCTGGTCCATTGCAGGATTATTCATTTTTACTAACTGAATGGACTGGAGTAACATGAAATGAAGTGTTTTGCTCAAGACCACAATGCATTGCCCAGTCCAGAAATCGAAACCACAATCTTACAATCATGAGTCCAACATCCTAACCACTAATCCATGCACCTCCACTACTGTTCTTGATACTCTATCCATGAATATAATTTTTTTTCTCTCAGACAAGGAGCCACTTCCAAAATCTCACAGACCATCTTCCTCATTTACAGCACACAAACTTATCAAAATTTATGAAAATCATTATAAATTTTAACAATGCAGACTCTTGTCAGTTTCCTTAGACTCTGTTGTTTTGTTGAAGACAAGAAGGTATGACAATGCAATAAGGGTGGAATCTCTTTGGGTGTGGTGCTTGGATTGCTGTTAGCAGCCAAATCTCCTCCCTCAAATTACATGCCACCAATTTTGAGGGAAAAAGGGAAAAAAGAAAAATACCTATGTAGTGAGAGATGAGATAAATTATACCTGAAATGATAGGTTGGTCATGGCTATGGGTCATAAGTTTGCTCAGTCCAGGAATGATACAGTGACAAAACAACAACAACAATAACTGTACCAATATCTAATCTAAGGAAAAAAGTCTTCAACCAACAAGAATGGTTGAATGTTGTGTTAGAAATATCATGCAGATCTTCAAAAACGCTCCTAACCATACAAAACAAAAAATGCCATTTGGCTGCTTCTGATAGTCTTTTTCTACTCAGTGGTTTTCCTTCTCATGGAAATGAAAGATCTTATGCAATATTAGAAAAATGTGTAAATTGTTATTAAACTGTAAATTATATTTTATTGTCAGCCTATAACAGTCATGGGCAAACTGTGGTCATGGGATGCTAATTCCACAAAAAAATAACATGCATAGTTTTTTTCATTTTAGAACCCACCTGATGATGATCTATGTTTCATGTGGCTCCACTTCTCAAAAAGGGCTGCCCATGCCTGGCCTAGAATCTCCAATGTCAGCTTTCAAATTCTTCATCATCATCGTTATCGTCACCATTTAACAACCTCCTTCCATGCTGGCATGGATTGAACAGTTTGACAAGAGCTGGCCAGCCAGAAGATGGCACCATGTCTGCTTTGTCATGATTTTTATGACTGGATGCCCTTCCTAACACCAATCACCCAACAGAGTGGGCTCAGTGCTTTTTACATGGCACAAGCACAGGTGGGGTCAGCTTTGGTATTATTTTTACTGCTGGATGCCCTTCCAAATGCCAACCATTTTACAGTGTGGACTGAGTGCTTATAAAGTGGTACCAGCACTGGCAGAGTCGCCAAGTAACTTGTTTGATATTCTTTTGTTGCTACCAGAATCTCAAAATGTTTCTAGATGTTGAAAAATCAATTTGAAAGAGACTGTTCTAGTCAGATGACCCCATAGACTTCAAACATAAGGATATATTGAAGTCTATTCAGTCATTAAATGAGAACGGTTTCATTCAAATTGAGGTAATGTTTTCATTAATCAATTTCAATTAAAGGAGCCACTTGAAACAACCGTAATGAAATGACACTTGTACACCTTTGTTACTCATTTATATTTTATTCACCTAACTTCGAATCTGCATTTCAGAAATACTATAGAAAGCACCTTTATAAAAGTACATGTCTGAAATACCAAGAATGGATTTATTTGGGTGTACGCATTATACTGACCTAGTAAGGTGCCTCAATTTAAGTACCTAATTCAACTGAATCTTAATTACATTTTATATATATATATGTGTGTGTGTGTGTGTGTGTGTGTATAAAGGATGGCCACTAGGTGGACATCCAATATGCTAGAAAGAGGTCATCAACGACCCAACCACAAAGAAAAATAATGTTCTCCAGAAGAACTTCGCAAAACACCAAAACAAAACAAAATGAGAAATATACAGAATAAAGAATAAGTTGTGTACCATGGTTTCGAACATTAACATTTTACTTACATAACAACATTCGAGTTTTCATCAGCACAATCGTTCTAGAATCAATATAATTTGCAGAACTATACACAAATTATCTTCATGAAATAAGACCTGCATACAGTTCTACCGATTACATTTTTCAAAATGCCTCAGTTTCTTTCTACCAAATCCACTCACAAAGCTTTGGTCAGCGTGTTGCTATAGTAGAAGACATTTTCCCAAGGTGCCATGCAGTAAGAGTGAACCTGGAACCATGTGGTTTGGAAGAATGAAAATATAAAATGATGCTGGTAGTAGTCCAAGAAAGATGATTCTGCAATTTTTCTCTGAACAACCAACACAAATAGCTTGTTTCTAGTGATCAAATGTATGCACTGTACATATGCTAACACCCTTCATCATATCTGAACAGGTGAATAGCGTACCACATGTCAGATGTCAAAGTGATTGCAGAGCAACGTGAAATGAAGTGTTTTACTCAAGAACACAATACATTACCTGGGCCGGAAACTGAAAACACAAGGGCAACACCCTAACCCCTAGATCATATGCAATCAACAATTGCTCAGTGTACAGAGCTTTTGACTGTAATGGATAAAGAAAATTATGTTTGAGATGACAGTGAAGATTTTGTTCAACTAAAATGTATTTTAGCCAAGACATTTTGAATAATGTGTTCTTGCAAATCTTTATGCGGTATTATGTATAGGTACATTGTATCATTACATTGTGTAAAAGGTGACTAAAAAGGCTGATGGTGAGAAGGACATCTGACTATAAAACTTTAGCTTCAAAAGTGGAAACCTTAACAAATACAAGTAAGGCAGTCCACAAAACCTGCAACACCTTCTGTCTAACCATAAATTTTGTTGTTGTTTATGCCTTACCCTCATTGTTATAAATAACAATGAATAAACTAATGACAATAAAAATAATGATGATGATGAAGATGATGATGGAAATGTGATGGTGATGATCATGATCACAATCATGATTGCTATGATGATGATGGACATGAAAGATATTGATGATGATGGTGGTGGTGTTGGTGGTGGAGACGTAGGAGGATGATGGAAATGCTGATCATAATGATGGCAATGATGATGTGTGGTTGTGGTGGTGGTGGTGTAGACAATGATAATTATGATGATGATGATGATGATGATAATGATAGTGATGATGATGATGATGGTGATAATAATGACATGAAAGAAGGGGAAGATGATGATTATGGTAATGATGATGGTGGAGATGATGATGACAATAACAAGCATGATGATGATGACGACGACGACGATGACGACGACAATGATGACAACAACGATGATGATGATGATGATGATAATGATGATGATGATGATAATGTTGATGATGACAAACCATGATGAAGATGACATGAAAGGTGATGGGATATCATATAATATATTGCATTCAAAAAGCTCTTCCTCCACCCCTGCTACCCATGATAAAAAAAGAACAAACAAAACAACAAAAATCCAAAATAACAAGAAAACATATTTATACCTGAAGCACAGGAAATCATGTCTTTCAAACTCACACCGGCACATGTATAGACGCACACATGTACATACTCATACACACATACATGCTCACAGACATGCATGAACATACTTATACACATGCAGATGGCCCATGCACATATGCACACATATTTAGACATGCATGTGTATATATATATGTGAGTGTGTGTGTCTATGTGTGTATATATATATATATATATATATATAAATATATATGTATATGAGTGTGTGCATGTATATTTGTATATATATATTTATATATATGTGTATAAATATATATGTATATATACATACACACATATATATATACACATGCACACACACACACACACACACATATATATATATATATATATATATATAGTGATACCCATACACACATATACATATATACATGCATACACTTGTATAAATAAACATACACATATAAACAGTGTATGTATAAATGTATGCAAATGTGCAGGAATACCTGCATGCTTTCACACAAACACAAACATATACACACATGCACACATTGCATAAGGGCATAAATGCACACTGATACACCGATGCATGTGTTTACACATACATATATGTACATATATGCATACAAAAAGTATGCATGCATTTGTACACTAACACAACTACAACTGCATCTACACACAAATATATACACACACACACACACACACACACACATACAAACACATACACACGTTTTTACAAAGTTATCAATGCATAGCTTAACACATAAAGATGGTCACACAACCACACATATTCGCAAAAACGCATACATGTATACATGCATGAAGTCATAGGGCTACAAACACGTGTGTGCATGCATGCATATACCAAATAAAGACACATGCAGATATATGCACATATGCACACACAAGCACATGCACATATTCACAGACTTCTCAATGCATGTCTTTACGCAGATATATATATATATATATATGTATATATATATATATATATATATATATACATATATATATACACACACACACACACACACACACACACACACACACATATATATATATATATATATACACACAGACGTGCACAAAAACAAGTAAGCATACATGCCTGCATGTAACAGCAACTATGCATACATATGTACACATGTACATATATGCCATATGAAGACACATATGTCCACATGCACACAAGCAAGTGCATATATTCACAGACTCCTCAACGCATGTCATCACACACACACACACACACATACACGCATGCACACACACATACACACACACACATACACACACATACACACACACATACACATAGACAGTCATGCACAAAAACACATAAGCATACATGCACTCATGCAATAACTTCACATACATATACACACATATCCACACACATGCACCTATGACTTTCCATAGAACTTTAACGCAGAAGAATAGAAAATCTAACAATAAACTGTCATGATATTAAAAAGAAACAACAATGTGATGGAATTTACCAAAAGAGATCATACATTTCTTCTTTGCTTTCTTTTTTTCCTTTCTATTCTTTATTTGTTTATTTCTTTCTCTCTTTCACACATTTTCTTTCCATTTCTTCTCATTTCTTTCTTCCTTTGTTACTTTCTTTTTTTTTACTTCTTTTTTTGCATTTCATGTATCTTCTTTCTTGTTTCTTTTTGCCTCTTTTCTTTTTCTTTGTTCTTTCATTCAGTCTTTGTTTCTTTTTTATTTTTACTTTCTTCCTTCCGTTCATCCATCCTTCCCTTTTTCCTTCCTTTCTTCCATTTGCCTTCTTTTCTTTGTTTATTTCCTTTCTTCTTTTCTTCCTTTTTTTCCTTTCTTTCTTTTATCATACTTTCCTTGTTCCTTTTCTTTTCTTTCTCTTACCTTTTCTACATCATTTCACCTTTCCCCTTAATCATTCTCTTGATCTTCTCTCTCTCCCTCTCTCTGTGCCTGTCTCACCACTAATTTTTAGGTATTCTCTTGCAGTGCCACTAATGTAGATTTCCAGGAAAGACCAAACTGAAGTTGAATCTTAATATCTTCTCCAAACACCTAGTACAAGGTTTGAACTCACAGCTGCAGGCCAACAAAATTTATATGAGTTCCACATAGTGTTCATATTAATTCTATAAAGTGTTTTCACTCCTTACAACCATAACCTAAACCAGTCTCATCATAAATAAATTTTCAACTGAATGAACAGTGCTGAGCCATTGAATGTTATGTGTTAAGGCGAGACCATAGGAACTGTACTGTGCCAGTAATTGAAACTATAACTAATTATTAATTATTTGGCTGAATTTCCAATCCTGGGTTAATAGCCAACCAAACCCATCTCTAACAAACCTAGATTATTAGAGATGTCAGGCAGAGGTGATGCAGTGAAATTTGAACTTATAATAATAATGATGGAGTTGGAGAGATGTAAGAGTCTGTGAGACTTACCTATTCAAGCAGACAAGACGTTACAAAATAATAGACTGGACATGATGATCATAGATAAGAAAAAGTGAAGTTTCATACTAATCGATCCATCATGCCCAATTGCTTCAAGGATTGTGAAGAAAGAGGATGAAAAACAAAAAAATTACAGGTGCAGGAGTGGCTGTGTTGTAAGTAGCTTGCTTACCAACCACATGGTTCCGAGTTCAGTCCCACTGCGCGACAAAGCCTTGTAAATGGATTTGGTAGACGGAAAGTGAAAGAAGCCCGTTGTATATATGTATATATATATATAT
>NC_068983.1:82073120-82077840 GCF_001194135.2 Octopus bimaculoides
AATATATATATATATATATATATATATATGTATGTGTGTCTGTGTTTGTCCTCCCACCATCGCTTGACAACCGATGTTGGTGTGTTTACGTCCCCCGTAACTTAGCGGTTCGGCAAAAAGAGACCAATAGAATAAGTACTAAGCTTACAAAGAATAAGTCCTGGGGTCGATTTGCTCGACTAAAGGCGGTGCTTCAGCATGGCCGCAGTCAAATGACTGAAGCAAGTAAAAGAGTAAAAGAGTAAAAAAGAATCCCTTAAAATTTGAAATAAGAATTTGGAGGATGAAAACTGTAAAAGTTATGCCTATAATAATTGGTGCATTGGGAACAGTAAGCAAAGACATAGACAAATAGCTGAAGGAGATTGAAATAGAATTCCCATTAGAAAGTTTGTCTCTTAAGGACAGTAAGGATTATCAGGAGGATTCTAAGTGAAAGGACGAAAGACAAAATCAAGCTCGGCAGAATTTGAACTCGGAATGTAAAGAGCCAGAGGAAATGCTGCAAAACATTTTATCCAATGCACAAACAAATCAAATGATGATGATGATAATAATAACAATAATAATAATGCAAAGAAGAAGAAGAATAGAATACACTCCAAAGGAGTTACCAAAAATGAGAAATGCAAAATCCTGTGAGATGCAATGATCCAGTGTGATCACCTGACCAGACATCGGAAATCGAACATTGTTGTGGTGAATGAAAAAGAAAGAACATATATGATAATTGATATAGTTTGCCCTGGTGAAAGAAGAAGAAAAAATAAATTATGATGATATGAAGTGAGAAATATGAAGGTTGTGGTCAATGAAGAGAGTAGATGTGATACCAATAATAATTGATGCACTTGGAAATATCAGCACTCAACTACCAGCTTGGCTGAGAAAGATTGGTGTAAATGTGAAGGTAGAACACCCACAAAAATCAGCATTGCTTGGAACTGCAAGAATTCTTCGCAGGGTTCTTGAAGCATGACCAGTAAACAAATGTCACCTTAGTCTGCTGGCTGTGGACAGCTGACTCTTTTCCTCATACCCAGCAAAATAAGCTGAGTTTTCTCCACATAACAATAATAATAATAACAACAACAATAATAATAATCCAAGGCAAAGTTGACCTTACAAAATAATAATGATGATTTCTGATTTGGGTGCAAAATTAACAGTTTCGGGAGAAAGGAAGCTAGATGATACCCATCCACCCTAGTGCTTGATTGGAACTTTATTTTATCCAAAGGAATAAAAGGCTGAGTTGAAACCAGAATGTAAGGAAGCAGAAGAAATATAGTGAGGCATTTTCTCCAATTCTTTAACAATTCTGTTGATCCATTGCTGTTAAGAATAATGGTTACTGATTTAGGTGAAAAGCCAGCAATTTTGAGAGATGTTGGAATAAGCCTGAGTCAATAGCATCAACCCCAGTACTTCACTGTCACGTTATTTTATTGACCCCTGAAGGGATGAAAATTGCTGTTTAGCATTTTGTCTGTTGTGTCAGCTCACCACCTTAATAACAGTTTCAGATTTTGCCACAAAGGCAGTAATTTTTTTTTTTTTTGGAGTGGGGGGCAGTATTAGTTAATTACATCGACCCAAGTGTTCAACTGGTACTTATTTTATCGACTTCAAAAGAATAAAAGGCCAAGTTGACCTCAGCAGAATTTGAACTTAGAATGCAAAGATGGATGAAATGTTGCTAAGCATTTTGTCTCACATGCTTACAATTCTGTAAAGGCACATGGCTCAGTGATTAGAGCATCAGGCTCACAATCATGAGATAGTGAGTTCAATTCCTGGACTGGACTGTGTGGTGTGTTCTTGAACAAGACACTCTATTTCACATTGCTCCAGTCCACTCAGCTGTAGAAATGAGTTCTAACATCATTGGTGCCAAGCTGTACTGGCCTTTGCCTTTTCCTTGGATAACAATAATGACAAAGAGAGAGGAGGCTGGTATGCATGGGTGACTGTTGGTCTTCCATAAACAACCTTGCCTGGACTTGTGCTTTGGAAAGTAAATTTCCTGGTGCAATCCCATGGTCATTCATGACCGAAGAGGGTCATTACTATTTTTGCTAACGATTCTACTTCACCATCTTATTAATCCTTTCTACTATAGGCACAAGGCCTGAAATTTGTGGGGTGGGATTAAGTTGACTCTAGTACTCAACTGGTACTTAATTTACCGATCCCAATAAATGAAAGGCAAAGTTGATCTCAGCGGAATTTGAACTCACTAAGCATTCCATCTAGCATGCTAACAATTCTGTTAGCTTGCCACCTTTCACCACCTTAATAATGATAATAATAATAATAATAATAATAATAATAATAATAATAATAAATTTGGTTCAAAATTTTTGGCATAATACCAGCAATTTCCAGGGAGGGAGCAAGTTGACTACATTGACCACAGTGCTCGACTGGTACTTATTTTATTGACCTCAAAAGGATGCAAGACTAAGTTGACCACAGCAGAATTAGAAGCCAGAAAGTAGAGATGGACGAAATGACACCTAAGCATTTTGTCCAGAGTTCTAATGATTCTGCCAGCTTGCCACCTTAATGATGATGATGATGATGATGATGATGATGAGGAGGAGGAGGAGGAGGAGGGGGGACGATCACGATGATGATAATGATGACAATAATAATATAAATATAATAATATGATATAATAATAATAATATAAATTATAATAATAATTTCAAAAAGAACAAGAACTAGAAATATGATGAAAAAGAAATGGAAAATTTGGTAAAGAAGAAGAAGAAGAAAGTGATGCCTTCACCCCATCCATCACCAACAACAATGCTGTATATATGAATTCAAAGACTTTCAGTGGAAGAATAAACATGTAGCTATATGACTAGAATTGATCTTGTAAAAAAAAAAAACAAAGAAAAAAACCCAGAAGAAATGACAAAAACAACTTATAATGTATTATTTTCTTGTCAAAAATTATCTCATACATAATAGATTGTGGTGATGGTGATGTGATGGTGATGGTGGGAATACAATGGTTGTAAACACAATATGAAAATACTCACAGCTCTTTTATTATTGTCATTGTTTGCTGTTGTTGTTGTTGTTGTTACTGGTGTTCGTGGTAGTAGTGGTGGTGGTGGTGGTGGTAGTCGTGATGTTGTTGCTTATTATTGTTAGAGTAGTTGATGTTCTTGTAGCTGTTGTTGTTGTTGTTGATGCTGTTCATGGTGGTGATGATAATGTTTGTTATTTGTTATTACTGTTGTTGTTGCTGTTGGTAGTGGTGGTGGTGGTGGTGGTGGTGGTGGTGGTGAGGGTGTAGGGCCTCATTGATAGTTATAATAACATTCTATATTGTTATTGCTATTGTTGTTGTTGTTGTTGTTGTTGGAAGTGGCGGTGATGGTGATGGTGATGATGATTATGATAATGCTTTTCATTGTTGTTACTTCTGTTGCCTTGTCGATGGTGGATGTGGCAATGTTGGTTTTCATAATGCTTTTTGTTGCTTTCATTATTGTTGCTACTGCTGGTAATGGTGGTGGTGGCAGCAGTGGTGCTGGTGGTGGCGGCAATAGTGGTGATAATAGTGGTGTTCCTTTTATTGTTTTGTTGATGTTTTCACTATTCATGGTAGAATGACACCATTTTCAAAAGGCTTTCTTCACTAGAACCAAGGAAGTAACATTTCACATAAGACTGTAGTTCAAATAGTTCCTTATCCGCAGGTAAGTAAACTGCCATCACAGAAAATCAAAGAATTACATAAAATAGGATAAAACATATGCATAAACACATACATATATACACACACATGTTTATGCATATACATATTTATACATACATATATACATGCATATGTATATATATATGTATGTGTGTGTGTGTGTATATTTATATATATATACACGCACACATGCTCATTATACACATACATGTATTCATACATATGATGTGCGTGTGTAATAAACAAATAATAATAATAATAATAACAATAATAATAATGGTTGAATAAAAGCAAGAATAAAGAATAATAACAGCAGCTAGACTAAATAATTATAATGACTTATGACAGTTGTTTGGAAATAGAAAAGAAAATAAAGAATCAAGAGAAAAATAAAAGAAATAAAAAGAAAAACTGCAAGTGTTATAAAAGAAAGAGAAGAGTGATGGGTCTATTGAAACCAGCTTTGGAAGGAGCCACAACACCCTACCAGCTTCTCTGTCTTCCAACTAACACTTCAAGATATAAGCAGAAAAGAAAACAAAGAATTAACAATAAGAACAATATAAATAACAAGACAAAAACAAACAGGAAACATTGTATTGATGAAGAACTCTTGTATAACTATTTCGACCACAACAACAAAAAAGAAAACAAAAAAAACAAAACACCTCAGAAAAATGCTTAATCTTTGGTCTGCGTTGCAAACCAGTTTGAACAAAAGCATATGCTTCCATATCACAGATTGTGTTTCTTCTTATAATTGCACATTTGAAAAGATGCCTTTCAGGGTTAAAAAAAAAAATAATAAAATGATACAAATAATAATGATATTAAAAGAAGAAAAAAGAGCAGTGCTTTATCAAAACAAAAGCTAAATGAAAAGAAATGAAATCTAAAAAAAAAAATAGAATAAAAATCAAAATAAATACATTAAAATAAAAGAGCTGAAAATTCTATACAGACACAGTCAAAAATTCATACAATCACACACCAAAATAAACT
>NC_068983.1:82078429-82082067 GCF_001194135.2 Octopus bimaculoides
TTTTTTTTTTTTTTTTTTTTTTTTTTTTGAAATACCAAACATGTACAAAATGGAATGAAATTGAAAATGGTAGACCCTTCATAATATTAGAGATCTACCAGTACATTGTCATTAAATGGTAAATTAACAGAGTGGTTAGGGTGTCAAACAGAATGCCTTCCAATTATTTCTTTCCTGAATTAAAATCTTAACCCTGTCAACTTGTCAACTTGGCCTTTCAGGTTTTCAGTGTCAATAAAGTATGAACGAAATCATGGGGTGGATTATTTGTTTCATTCCCTTAATTTTTCATTTTCTCTCTTAGAATTGGCTGCCAGCTTGTGGAGGTGTGGTACTACTTCAGTTTATTTATGCACTAAAAACTTGCATCTGTCAGACTAAAATCCAAGAAAGCAAACATCCCTAAGGCAAGTCATAGCTTAATATGTAAGCCATATATAATTGATTTAATGGAGGCAAAGTGGCTGAGTTCCTTTTGAGTGTTGGGCTTCATGGAGGCAATGACCAAAACCTTTGGCATTATGTCGTGCTTGAGAAAAAGACCCATCAAACCGAGCAAAATTGCAGTCATGGTGGATACCTGTGTCACGGAAATGACACCTGCGCCGTGGCATGTATAAGCACCCATTACATACATGGAGCGGTTGGCATTAGGAAGGGCATTCAGTCATAGAAAGCCATGCCCAATCAGACTAGAGTTGGGCACAGCCTTCCAGTATGCCAGCCTAGTCAAACCATCCAACCCATGCCAGCATGGACAATGGATGTTAAATGATGTTGAATGATGATGATGATGGTGGTGGTGTGTAAAATAGTGAGTTAACTTAGGCAAATTAAGCATTTTCTGAATCATGTTGGGCTAAAATATCAATCTACAGTGGTGAACTGATAACTTTTTTTTGGAGCATTGGATGAAATTCCTTGTGGTGTATGTTCAAAGTCTGGGTGTTGTGAGTTCAAATTCTACCACATATCACTGGAAAAAAAAAAATATATATATAATAAATAATAAATAAAGCAGTGATATTACTATCAAGAGTTAGGACAGATAGATACAAGTATCAATTGAAAACCAATCAAAGCATAGTTTTTTTCCTTCACTTCACTCAGAATATCAGCAAAAATGCAATATAAATCTACTTATATAGATTAAAATGTCTCCAGTAATTGTAGCTATTAAGAAGCAGGTGAAATGTTAAGTGTCTTGGCAATGGATATGATATGGCATTGGTGACAAGATATAAACAAGCGCCAGACTAAGTCATTGCATTGACTTAGTCCTCTTTACTTTCAGCTAAATGAATAATTTAATGTGTAACAAGCTTTGTGGGCACATTGGGTGCACACATAAGCCAGTGAGGAAGCACCTATGTGGCTGTTTAACGTGCAATAAATACAACTGGCACTCCATTGGTTATGACGATGAGGGTTCCAGTCAGTCTGATCAATGGAACAACCTGCTCGGGAAATTAAAATGCAAGTGGCTGAACACTCCACAGATACTCATACCCTTAACACAGTTATCAGGGAGAGTTTCAGTGTAACAAGGCCGGTCCTTTAAATACAGGTAAAACTCATTTTTTGCCAGTTGAGTGAACTGGAGCTATGTGAAATAAAGTGTTTTGCTCAAAGATACAAGATGTCACCAGGAATTAAACTCAAGACCTTACGATCATGTGCCGAATGCCCTAACCACTAAACCATGTGCCTTCACTTGCAATGAATAGCTGGCTATAAATAACAATATGACACTCATATCACACTGTACCATTTAAAAAAAAAACAAGGCGAACACACATTGGATATAGTATTCCTAGATATATTATTCTTGAAAGATATGGAAAGTTCACATCTAGAATTCATTTAGTTCATATATCTGTTTCATTGTGGTTTACCTAGAGTTAAACAACAATGATAACATCAGTATCTTTTCAAGACAAGATGTTTCTAATGACTGATTTTCTGGTTTTATTGACTGAGTAATAAAACTACTCAGTTCCACATGAGCATAGCTGTATCGTATCAAAAACTTATAAAGCAAACCATTGATTACAGCAATACTCCAGATATTCTAGTTAGCTATAAGATATTCAGTGAGTCACTTTGAGTCTGTCTTCAGTATTTGATCAGCTCTCCAGTCATGACATCTCTAATGTAGTGCATGGTATCATGAGATTTATTTCATTGTCATTTTAAAAGATGAAAGGAATTTGTGTAAAGAGATTTGGCTACAACATAAAGTAGGTCAAGAGACTTCATAGAAGCTCTCTCTTACTGGCTTGATAGTGGCTGTATTTTTTTTTTTTTTTTTATTAATGTTCAGTGGTCTGTACTTCGTTCAAAGTTAAGCATATGTATTTACTAGGCCTGGCAATGAATGATCTTGTATAACATTGAATCTTCATTTTCATTTTTTTGTCTTCTTTTCTGTTGTTTTGCTGTTTTTTTTTCTCTGTTTGATATGTCAACCATAACATGGAGTGAATTCAAATTCTTCAAGCCACACAATGGCTGTATCAAATTTTCTGGATGGTTCAACAGTTTTTGCTTGAGTGGATCTTGTTATAACAATTCTTTGTTTTTGACCTAGTTGCACTGATATTATTATATCAATCCTGGCAATAGTTTCATAGAATTAAGATGTTTTAACAGTAGTGGTGTTGAGCTAAATAAAATACACACACGCATACAAAAAACAAACAAAAAAAAGCAGAATTAGTTTATTGGGATAGTGTTTAATTCAGATTTCTTTAGTATTAAGCTTATGAGGAACAAGTTCCACTAGCACTGAGTTCTATTTTACAGCAGATACGGCTCCTTGAATGCTTGCAAACTTAATTATTAGTTAGGCCAACTAAAGCAATAAAAAAAAAAATCAAGAATTTTAGTCTGAGACCTCTGGTAAAACTGTAAAATTGACAAAGACAAATGGGTCATTAAAGAATAGGATAAAATGCCTCGGGGTATTTGCCTCAGTTCTCAGTAGTCTGAGTTCAAATCTCATCAGAGTGAGCATTGTCTTTCATCTTGGAGTCCAGTCCAGGATGGCACTTTGGAGAATTTGCCTCAGTTCTCAGCGCTTTGAGTTCAAATCTCATCAGAGTCAATGTTGTCTTTCATCTTTTTGGAGTCTAGTCCTGGATGACTGACTTAATCCATCACCCCGTTTAAGATCACTACTTGGGCCTCGGGAGCCTTTAGTTGAGTTCACTCTGCAGTATGCATTCACACCAAGTCTCCAGTTTGAAAATAACTTCCTTTCTTTTTTTCCTTCTTTCTTTCTTCCTCTAACTTGTCTCAGAAGCCTTAAAGGGGTAACAGGTCCCAGGCAGTGCTGTTATTTTAGTGATGAAACCCTAAAAAGAAAAAAGGAAACACATGAAGACACTCACATATGTATATATGAAAAATAATGCACACACCTATACATGCATGTATATACAAATTATGAGACACATACCTCAATAGTCAGGCCATTGCATCACATAAAGACACTCGTGTTTGGCACAATCTTCTGACTTGCCACCTCCTGTCAAACTGTCCAACACATACTAGCCATGGAAAGTGGACATTAAATGATGATGATGACACACACACACACACACACATATATATATATATATATATATATATATATA
>NC_068983.1:82082601-82083919 GCF_001194135.2 Octopus bimaculoides
ATATATATATATATTTATGTACGAATGTATTTTGTGTGTCTGTTTGCAACCCCACCATCGCTTGATGACCAATGTAGGTGTGTTTATGCCTCCATAACTTAGTGGTTTGGGAAAAGAGACCGATAGTATAAGTACTAGGCTTACAAAGAATAAGTCCTGGGGTTGATTTGTTCGACTAAAGGCAGTGCTCCAGCATGGCCACAGTCAAATGACTGAAACAAATAATAGAATACATATAGTTCAAATTTGCAGAAAACAAAAGACAAAGACAGGTGTTGGAACAACAAGCAGGTGTATTAGTTTAACTCTTGAGAAGAATGGAAAAGACTTTTATGCTTTGAGGCTACGCTTTTTGACAGAACACGTTAAGAGGGAAAAAATGGGGAGAGAATGAAAAAAAAAAAAACAGAGTGAGGAAAAAATGTGTAGAGGATACTGGTTCATTTTACATGCTCTATTCCCTCAATTTTTATACACACACACAAACACACACACTTGCAAAGTGTGGTGAATAAATTGTTGTCTAAATTATGCAAAAATAAAAATAACACTGACATCTCATTTTAACAGATATATTTACCGAAATTACATAAAAATATGTTGAAATACTGAAGAGTAAGTTGATTCAATAGAATTGCCATTGCCTTCAACTAGGGCCTCCAGCCAACTGTGGAATCTCCTGCAACTCTTCTGGATGATCTCCTTGTTTAAGTTGATGAATGCTACCATAATCCTTGCCTTCAGTTCATCTTTGGTGTTGCATAGCATTTTATTGGTCTCTCACTCAACTGTTCCCCACACATACTAATCAAGGAGGATTGCAGTCTGGAGAGTTAGGTGGCCAGATATTAGGGGTGATGGGTTTGCAGAAATTCTCTGACAGCCATGACTGGGTTCTCCTGCTTGTGTGGCATAGTGCAGAGTCTTGTTGCCAAACATAGGGTCTTCCAGCAGCCACCCTCTTCACTGAGAGCCTGCATGTTGAGTTTGAGGCTGTGTGGGAAGATGACTGGAGGCATAATGTCACCCTCACTAGGGATCACTCCAAACACCATGATGTTGAGTGGATGTTTGTCTTTTATTATACATAGCAACCCTAGTTACTAACCACGAACTATAAAATAACATTTTCCAGCTTATCACACTTTGATATGGGAAAAAGTTACAACCTTCTATGCTAAGAAACTATTATTGTTCCTGAAAGTTGTTTTTTATACCTTCTATGGACTGCTCAAAGCTTTACTAACTTCTGACACCTCAATCCTTTGGACCTTACATTTACATATCATTATATATATATATATATATATATATATAT
>NC_068983.1:82084966-82086179 GCF_001194135.2 Octopus bimaculoides
AAATTCTAAATTTTATATCTCTGAAGAGCAGAAGAGTTGTCTATAAATGCTTATCAATATAGGATTCCATTATTAGGATAGCACTTTTGTGAAACAATTGTAAGATAATTTAAAACCTAATTCAAAATTTTTAAACTGACATATTTATTATTGTTATATTATATATTTATACTTATACATATTTACATATATCTTTACATATAGTTTTAATACAACAATTACTCTACACATATATCCTTCCGATGAATTTTCCAATATTGATTTCCTGATATTAATAATAATATATTATAAAATATATATACAATCGCTCATGTTAAATACATGGCCATATTCATTAATGTATTATATGATTTCACAGAGTTTTAATTTCCTTTAAGCTTAGTAAATCCCTAACCGATCCATAATACTAGCCTTTAAATCATGCCATTTCAAATATTCTTTCCAGATCGGATGCAAGTTTTTTCATGAACAGATGTGTCCTATCATTCATAACAAATCAGACAGTTAGCCATATAATCAGAGAACTTACTGAAGAATTCCAACATAACTATCACTCTGACACACTACTAGAGTGCAAGACTGACAGACCAATTCCTTTGTTAAAAGAAAAGAAAATTTTGAAAATTCACAAAAAATCCAAAAAACTTCACATGAAATATTTAGTTGTAATGTTAGCTTTCCTGTTTTCCATACATTTGCTAATTTCTTAACTTCCAAATAATTTTTTTCTTATTACCAGAAGTACAGTTGTATATTTTTTCTTAATGAAATTGGAATGAATTTTTTGAAATAAAGTTTATATAATTTTTTTTCCTGAA
The DNA here is from genome assembly GCF_001194135.2 of Octopus bimaculoides. Classification (NCBI taxonomy): domain Eukaryota; kingdom Metazoa; phylum Mollusca; class Cephalopoda; order Octopoda; family Octopodidae; genus Octopus; species Octopus bimaculoides. The sequence goes on from NC_068983.1 coordinate 82,085,785, forward strand.
TTAAATTAAGTTTTTCATTGGTTTGTAACACTTTCTGTCATCACTACTGAAAGATGTGTGTGTGTGTGTGTGTGTGTGTGTGTGTGTGTGTGTGCATAGGTGTTAGTATGAGAGTGTCTCTGTGCATGCATGCATGTGTGTACATGTATGAATTCTCGTATGTTTATTTAAAAGGTATTTTTTAAACTTTGCCTTATTTCTTTTTTTGTACATTGCAGCAGAGGATATATATTTTCATGACACACACGAGCAAAGCATACACATGGAAAACACATACTTCCATATCTATATAAATATATATATATTTATATATGTACATATATATACATATATGTATATATGTATATGTATATATATATGTATATGTATATATATATATATATATATGTATATAT
>NC_068983.1:82086459-82090892 GCF_001194135.2 Octopus bimaculoides
TATATATATATATATATATATATATGTACATAAATACATTTATTCACATTTATATAAATGTATGCATTTATATTTACATGTGTATATTTGTGCTTCACATTGTGTTTATATATACATATTATATGTGTACAAGTATGCAGGCTAGTTAGACTCGATTTCACCATTTTCATTTCATATGGCATAGTCTAGCATTCATATAAACACATATACATGCACAAACACACAAATACACACACACACGCATGCATGCACACACACACGCATGCATGCATGCACACACAATCAATTCAAATGAAAAGAAAATGCTCCTTAGTTATTTTACTGATAAGAAACTTAAATACAGTGTTAATTGCAAAACTCTCTTCATGATGAGGTTTGATTGGAAACAGTAATATCTGTGTTGTTAATAGATTTATATTTTTATGTATTTTATATCTATTTTTTATGTTTGTATTTGTATTTGGGAACAAGTGTTCTTACATGCTTCCATGTACATGCTCCCAATGAACCAACATCTGGTTTTTTAGGTTTCTGATGATGAAAAGGTAAAGGTAAGATAAAGCAAGGTAAAGTTACCTCCTCGAGTCATACTGACTCATAAGGGCTAGTTTCCTGGTTTCATGGCATATACATTCCCCAACTGGATGGGACGCTAGTCCATTGCATGATTACTCATTTTTGCTAGCTGAGTGGACTGGAGCAACATGAAATGTAGTGTTTTGCTCAAGAACACAATACGTCACTCAGTCCAGGAATTGAAACCCTAATCTTACGATCATGAGTCCAACACCATAACCACTAAGCCATATGCTTTCTCTACGATGAGAGGGACAAAGGTATGTCTGTAGCTCTGTATCTTAGGGTCACACAAAAGACTTTATTCTTAAAGTACTGTTTTCTTTTTAGTTTTCTGTCTAGTGTTTCAATCTCTTATTGATGTGCATCAGGGAAGGACACCTGCATGCAGATAGAGAATACACATGCAAACAAACACACATATACATACATACAACATAAACACTTCCCTAATATAGCTAAGACTGTATCTCAAAAACTAGCCTTTCTCTTCTGAGATGGAAATTATTGCAACACCTAGAAGCTACCAACACTCTGCAAGTCTCATTTGAGGTGCTTAGCAGTATAGTGCTCTTACATCTGGGATGTTGTTACTGCTGTGCACACAGACATCCTGCACCATATCCAGAGAAGGGTCACTCAACTGATTTGCTTTCTATCACTAATGGACATGCTCAAGCCTCTGACTCACATGCATGCTGTTTTTACCCCTATTCTTTTCAATCTTTACTATAATGAATGGCCTGTGATCCTCAGAACTGGCTGGGCTCACATCTCTTTAAACCCATTCAATTCCATTTCTCCATCTCTTTTTACATTCCGTCACATTGACCACTATAACTGATCCTTATTCCCGAGAACATCAGCCTTCTGGAATCTTCTCTCTGCTCATGTCATTTTTGCAAGTGCTGACTTGCAGCTGTTTAAACTTAGTTGATTTGTAACTGGGGTCCATAATAAATTTTGGGTTGTCCACGCAAGCAAGGTAGTAAATTGGAGATCCACAAAAGTATTTTAAAAGCCCATAAATAAATTTTGCTTTTATGTATATTTATTGCAAGAAACAATTAGGTTTCTTTCTTTAACTTTTTACATAAATTAACTCATTTCCAACCACTGAAACATGTTCTCACAGAGAGTGCTGTTGCAGACCAACAGAAGTTTATGCATGGAAAAGAAAATAAGAATTTTGAAAGAAGTATTTATAAAACTAGTTTTTAAGCATTGACTGACTATGAGGTTCCACCCAAAAGAAGTAGTAATTGAAGGGACTGTTTTAAACAAAATATTAACATGCTCTAGCTCATCAACCTTGGAAAGTTTGTTAATGTCTTGTGCATTGACCCTTTCTTCCATACTCAATAAATAAATAGTATATAAATGCATATATATATATATATATATATATATGTGTGTGTGTGTATTTGTACAGTGGACATCTACTTAGCTTCTGACTATTGATTTGTAATCACAAAATATCTGTCAACCTGAGGATATAGTAAAAAGTATTTGCTCAATGTACTATGCAGTGGTTTTGAATATGTAACCATGTGGTTACAAAGTGAAAATATATAATATAGGCACAGGAGTGGCTGTGTGGTAAGTAGCTTGCTTACCAAGCACATGGTTCTGGGTTCAGTCCCACTGCATGGCACCTTGGGCAAGTGTCTTCTACTATAGCCTCGGGGCGACCAAAGCCTTGTGAGTGGATTTGGTAGATGGAAACTGAAAGAAGCCCGTCGTATATATGTATATATGTGTATATGTATGTGTGTCTGTGTTTGTCTCCCCAACTTTGCTTGACAACCAAGGCTGGTGTGTTTATGTCCCCGTAAATTAGCGGTTCGGCAAAAAGAGACCGATAGAATAAGTACTAGGCTTACAAAGAATAAGTCCTGGGGTCGATTTGCTCGACTAAAAGGCAGTGCCCCAGCATGGCCACAATCAAATGACTGAAACAAGTAAAAGAGTAAAAGAGAGAGTAAGCACATAGCCATACTTACGCCAATCATATTGATAAGTTACCAGCAGCATTGAACTTTTAAGCTATGTTCAAGCAATACATGTGTATTCTGGGATCACTTTATAATGAAAAAAAAAATAAAAACCGGAAAAGGAGCTTCTATTCAGTCACATAATGTTAGAAATGATGGAAAAAATTCTCTCAAATCAGACTCAACTGTCACAAAAAAAAGTATGTACACTTAGAAAGATATAATTAAAGATAAACTGAAGAATAGACAGTCATGGCTGGGATGCATTTGATCTTCATTTTGCTTGATCTTCATTGGCTGTCCTGGGACTAAACAACAACAATATCACTACATTCAGTAATCCAGTAAGAAAATCACAGTAGTTGTACAATACAATGTAAAATAATACAAATATCATATAAATATATCCGTGATTTTTAATTAAAATTTAGAACAAATGGATATTTAATTATAAACAATTATCTACAAATAAATCTTATAATTATAAGAAATGGCATTTTAATTAAGTATTTAATAATTAATTATTCTCTCCTTAAACTCACAACAGCACTTTCATTTTCACTTTCACTTCCTTTCTCTAATGGATCTTCTACATGAACACTTAATTTGCTAGATATAGCAGTCAAATATCCTTCAAATCATTCCCTGCAGTCTTAAAAAAATGAGCATGTTAGTTAATGTGGTCTTGAGTTCTCTGCATGTAGTAAAAAAATGGGATGATCATTGCAGGAATGTCTTTTATCTTAGAGTTCTGCAACAATGACTCTTACATAGCATAATATTTAAGAGGCACACGCATGGCTGCATAGTAAAAAGTTTGCATCTCAACCACATCGTTCTGGGTTCAGTCCCACTGTCTTAAAAGATTTTAGTACCACATAAGAGATTGTGTAATTCAAAATATAAACAATAACAAACCATAAAATTAACGTTTATTTTCCAAAATGAAAATAACGGTAAGAGGGAAAATAATATTTATTTTTGTATACTTCCATTTTATTTATATTTGAAAAGTTTCAGTCCCACTTTTTTGAATTGCATGTCTTTGATCCGATCCTCAAAATTAATCTTAAGTAACACATCTGCATCTATACTTAGTAGAGATAAGGGCATCCCGAATATTATTTTAGCAAGTTTAAAGTGATTTCTTTTGTACCATAAACTATTTACCATTTCTGTGGTGTTCCCTCTTTCCCTTAATGACCTAAGTACTGCTTATTTTGTTTAATGGTTAATCCAGCACTGAGCATGGGTAACCTTGTTTTGAGAAGCAGGCTATATGTGGTAGATCTCATCTTCTGACAGGCTTCACTAAAACACTAAAAAAAGTCAAGATAATTTTTTATTGGGCATACCACTGAGAAAGTCCTGTAGGCTGTATGTGTACTAAAGGCTACAGTTTGCCCATGACTGGGTTAGAGGAGGATGATGATGTAATAGCTAATCAGCTAATTTAGTTCTAGATAAATTTTGTCTGCAAACAAGTTGATGTGATAATAGTTGTAATCCCTTTGATCATAACATGCTCAGTGTGAGTTAACCTTGGGTTAAACAACAACAACAATAACAACAAAAACAGCAACAACAACAAACCACTAGAACCGCCCCGTCCCTCACCAACTTCAACAGCAGCAACAACAACAACAACTCATGAACCAATATGAAGCAACACCTCAATGACTATCAAATAAAGGCAATGCTAACAAATATCAAATATGTCAAAAATTTTACTTTGAAAGCACAAAAGCACACACAAAAACACACACACACGCACACATACATACACACATACATAAATACACATATATATACTATATAAAAACTCATATACAAACACACACACACACACACACACACATATAT
>NC_068983.1:82090947-82093796 GCF_001194135.2 Octopus bimaculoides
AGTGAGATCGTTGCCAGTGCCCCTGGACTGGCTCTTGTGCGGGTGGCACATAAAAGACACCATTTCGAGCGTGGCCGTTTTCGTGCGGGTGACACGTAAAAACACCCACTACACTCTCTGAGTGGTTGGCGTTATGAAGGGCATCCAGTTGTAGAAACTCTGCCAAATTAGACTGGAGCCTGGTGTTGCCATCCGGTTGCACCAGTCCTCAGTCAAATCGTGCAACCCATGCTAGCATGGAAAGCGGACATTAAACGATGATGATGATATATAAAAACAGACTTTATGAAAGAAAGAACAAAAGAAAGAAAACTAAATGTTGTAAACAATGATAGTAAGTTGATATTTGTTTCCGTATCAGTGATTTTATATAGAAAATATAAAGCTGATATTATCTTACTGAATATTTTGTTTAAATATTATGTTATAAAGAATGATATCAACACATGAATATCCATATCAGATATCAGGAATATTTCTTGGTACAATGATTTCTTTTGATTATGAACTGAGCAACATTTTCAAATGGAGAATAAGTGATTGAATTTACTCCTTGTCCTCTTCATTGTTGTTGTCTTTCTTGTCATCGTCATCATCATTGTCCTCATCGTCCTTCTTCTCTTCTGTTGTGCAGTAGATATCAATGGCCATTAACAGCTTGTATTTGTCAGATTTTGGGTTTTTAATCTGTGAAGTGCCACTCTGTTGCAGAGATAATCATTTTCAACTGAGTGGACGAGAGCAACATGAAGTGAGTTGCATTACTCAAGGATACAGAATGCTGTCTAGACCAAAAATTGAACTAATAATCTAGAATTGTAGATTCAACAGCCAAGGTTTTTGATTCCATTTATTTCAGTGGTATTGAACTCAAATCAATACTGGTTTTACTTCTTGCAACTAAATCACCTTCCTACCTGTTCATAACCTTAAAAAAGAAAAGGACATATTGGAGAGAGTAAGATATATGAAAGAGATTTGTCTGACATGTATAACAGGTTGAACAATGATAACAAGGCCAGCAATTTCATGAGAGGGATAAATCAATTATCTCAACTGGTATTTATCTTATCGACCCCAAAATGATGAAAGGCAAAGTTGACCTCAACAGAATTTGAACTCAAAATGTAAGGAGGATGAAATGCCACTAAGCATTTTGCCTGGCATGTTAATGGTTCTGCTAGCTTACCACCTGAGACTCTTTCTTATGATGTCTATGTAAAAAGAACCTACATAATTTAGTAATACTGAAACCAAGGATAACGTCTTTTATTTACAAAATATTTTAAAGATCAAAGGGCTCAAAGGGTCCATTAAAACTTGGGCACTATACTCTCTTCCCCTAATACTATACAAGGAAATTTTCCCTGCTCATTTTGCCAGATTTATTGAGTATCAATCATCCAGTTCCCCCTTAATCCAGCCATCTCTGGCCCAAATATTTTACCTGTTTTATCTTGAAATCTGCCAGATCTGGGCTCTCACACCTACCCAACAATATCATTTGATAAACAAACAATCACACCACCAAAATTAAGAGCTATAAGATCATGTTTGATTAAAACAATATGAATTAATAAGCCTCACATTTGACAAAGTAATCTGAATGCTAGAGGGTTAAGCAGTTTGCCCCAAACATTCTTCAGGTGAACACTATTATTTAAGACAATCTTGGTGAAGTTATGAAGTTGATAGAACATCAGAGAGAATACATTACAGAGAATGCATTGCAGAATTTGACCCAACTCTCTATACTTTGACCACCTGCCAAGATCACCTTTACCTTTCATCTATTTGGGATTGACAAAAAATCACCTAGTCAGAGAAGTGGAGTGTCAGATTGGCAGAACTGTTAATATATCAGGTAAGACGTTTTACAATATTTGTTCCTTTTCTCTGATGATTTCAAATCATACCACAAGCTACTTAGGTGGTTTGACTCAACCATCTTGCATCTTAGGGGCATTTAATAAAGTCTGTCTATAGCAGAAATATGGGACAGGCATCCACTCTGAGGATCTTTTTTCATTCTCCTTCCAACTAGTCTTCAAGGCCCTACAAAGAGCCTTTAGCACTGCCTTCCTTCCTGACTAAAAGGCAAAAAAACACAAAAGACAAACAGAAAAAAACTTTCATTGCCCATCTTCATCAGTAGGTTTTAAGCTGCAAGAACTAAAATTCATTTCTTATTTCTCATTTCTGTTACTTTGCCCCAATCACTTTAAAAAAAAATTGTGCCACACTACACACCAGACACATTCAACAGTCCTCCTTTCTTAGAATTACTCATCTACATAAGCACCTTCTTCATCAATGTTTTCCTCATTACATTGACTAACCATCAGCTTATAACTTTTTCTGAGTCACATTAACAGCACCCACTTACTCTTATCAAAGGGTTTGCAAGGAATCTGCAAGCACTGTGGACACAACCCCTTCTTCACATATTAACCAATTAAAAAGAAGAGAGAGATTAATTTGCACTCTACAAAACTTAGCTCATTAAAGCCAATATAAAACTTATGAAATTCTTTCTAAAATTTATTAATTTTAATATCAATATCAGCAATATTGCTACACACATGCACACAGATATTGGCATATATGTACATATGCATGTATACTTATATATATATATATATATATATGATCGTTGCACACACACTCAAAGACTCACATACATGAATGTGTATTCGTATGTGTGGGGGTGGGTAGTTTCCTGAAACAGTATATTCACTTAATATTATATTAGATTGCATAACAGTAATAATATTTAGAAAAAGTAAAGTAATTAGATATATATATATATATATGTATATATATATATATATATATATATATATATATAT
>NC_068983.1:82094211-82094791 GCF_001194135.2 Octopus bimaculoides
ATATATATATATATATATATATATATATATATATATATATATATATATATAAACATCCTCCACACACACATATGCACATCATTCTGGCAAGGGTCTAACTATTAATGTTTTGTTGGTAATAACTGAAGGAAAAAAAAAACAAAACAAAACAAAAAACAATATAAATAAATAATATTATAAAAAAACCCAGTAAGAATAAACCAAAAACCATAAAATAACAAATCAAATATATTCACTGATATTGTAGTTAAAGTCTGAAACAACTGTAACAACAATAGCAACAAGTATAACGTGTGTGCTTTATATAGTATTCCTTGTTGGAATAAAATGAACTTGAATGCAATTTTAATGATCTCACTAATTTAAATATCACTAAGGTTTAAAGAAAAGAAAAAAAATTAATTTAGAAAAAAGAAATGAAGTTAAAATAATGTTAAAAAAATAACAATAATGTATAAATAAAAAAAAAGAGCAAATTATGATATTTAAACGTCTTAACCTCGAAAATGTAATTTGCATCCTTTTAGTTTTTTTGCAGATATCTTTTACATTATGTTGGTGTCTGTGTGTATGTGTATAT
>NC_068983.1:82094882-82097735 GCF_001194135.2 Octopus bimaculoides
TATATACATCCATGTATGTGTGTGTGCGTGTTGTATAGTTGTAAAAGTTTCAATAAAGAACATTTTTAATATAAATTTTCTCAGAAAATATTATTTAATCTTTCATAACAATTTCAAAATATAATCCTTTAATCTCTCTAAGCAATTTCAAGTGATTTTTGTAAAATTTTTCATGGCAATTTCAAACTGTTGTTATTTAATCTGACACAAAAATGAGAAAATATTATTTAATCTCTTGTAATCATACCAAAAATATTACTGCTTAATCTGTCTTTATAATGTCAAAATAGTAACATTTGATCTTTGATGAAAATATGCACACACACACACACACACACACACACACACACACACACACACACACACACACACACACACACACACACATATAAAATAGCACATCATGAACTGCAAGCATGCAGGTGTAAGGAATTAGTATACACAAGCACATAAGAATGCCCATGCATGCATGTGTGTATTCATACAGATCAATACACACACACACACACACACACACACACAAATGTAAGTAGAATTAGACAACTACGAATTCAGGCAGTAAAGAAAATAGGAAAAATATAAAAAAATAAAATAAAAAAACGGGAAGATATACTCAAAAATAGACAAGCTAACACATTGGAAGATATCTTTGTGTGTATATATGTGTGTGTATGTAAGTGCATAAATATATACGCGTATGTGTATATGTATAAATGTGTGTGTATATATATCTATATATATATATACATAGGCATACATATATATTTATGTGTATGGGTTAATGTAGGTATGCATATGCAAATATGCAAATATGTATATGTGTGCATGTACATGTATATATATATATATATATATATATATATATGGGGGGGGGGGAGTGTATGTGTGTGTGTGTGTATGTGTATTTATGTATTTGCATTTAGAAAAGCACACAGCATTATAAAATGTAAGTGAAAATCAGAAACAAAACCAGTTAAAAACAAAAAGCATCTCAAATGGAACAACAAAAACGACAACAATGAGAATTTACGAAAAAAAGCAAACAAATAAAACATCCCCTCCCCTAAAAAAAACAACAACAAACGTCTTAACAGTATAACTCAAGACATATACCTAATCCTTTTGAACAGCCTTGTAATATTACTTGCCTTCATTCTACAGTCACACAATTATGCAATTGTTGTAGTGTTTCTGAAATACAAATCAGGTTTGATATGGATAAGTTATTAGTTTTTTTTCTTTATTTTTATTTCTTTTGTATTTGGTAGGTTCAGAAATAAGGACAAGATCTACATTATCACAGGAACAGGCGTGGCTGTGTGCTAAGAAGTTTGATTCCGAACCAAACAGCTTTGGCTTCAGTCCCGCAGTGTGACACCTTGGACAAGTGTCCTTTACTATACCCCCCACCCCACCCAGGCTGACCGAAGCCTTATGAGTAGATTCTGTCTTTTATCTTGTACTTGTTTCAGTCATTAGACTATGGCCATGCTGGAGCACCATCTCGATGTATTTTGTTTTTTTTAGTTGAATGAATTAACCCCTGTAGTCATTTATTTGTTTTAAAGCCTGATATTTATTCTATCAGTTCCTTTTGCGGAATCGATAAGTTTCAGGGATGTAAACACACCAACACTGGTTGTCAAGAGATGGTGGAGGACAAATACAAACACAAAGACACACACACACATTTATATGCATATCTATCTATCTATCTATCTATATTATTATTATCATACCTATGTGTGTGTGTGTGTAAATATATATATATATAAATGTGTGGATGTATGTTACTGCCCCATCACATGATAATTTCAGGTAAATGTCATCATCATGTAAGCAGTACCCTTCGTTTCCTCTCTCCAGAGAGATATCTGGCCATGGGTATAATACTAATTTGCTTGGAAACAGGTGAGGATTGGCAATAAGAAGAGCAAATTCCATCCAACCCATGAACGCATGGAAAAGTGGACATTAAAACTACGATAATGATGATGATTAACTATTAGGAACATTAAACTGAAAGACAATAATTAAACAAGCAAACAAATTAATTAAACAAATAAATTGCTATGAGAACTGGAACAGGCCAAAGAACTAAAAACTCTAGGGAATATATTTGGCATTTGCCAGTCTGATTGTTTGGGTGTTTGACCAAATGAATTCTTTTTATGATACTAATGTGCATCAGGTGAAATTCCATTGACATATGTTCCCTTCATTAAAGACCTTGCAATATTTGGGATATGTAGAGTAATATACTTATTTCTACACTTTATAATGAGTGTCCTCCATATATAATGATATCTGGAATCCAATGGATTTGAAACACATGCACACATACACGCACAAACACACGCACATGCACACACACACACACACAAACGTGTGTGTGTGTGTGTGTGTATTCCTTAGGCATTGAGAGAATAATACCTTGGAGTAGAACTCAATATACATATGCTTTAGAATGAAGCATTACTCAAGTACAAAACAAGAAAATAAGAATATGTGATGACAAAGAAGTAAAATAATTATCATATATATATATATATATATATATATAACGTGAGAGAGTTAGGGGTTGGGGGTTCAACCCACTAAGGGATAGTATCTATCCAGTATACTGCTGGGAGGGTACCCAATTATTGCTACACTAGTGCTATCCTAGGTGCAATCAATGGGAGTGGGTAAAAGTGGAGGTTTTACCCAAAATTTGAGTAACAATTAGAAAATGGAGGATAATATGCTGAACCCAACTACTTGCAGACGGTGTATCCCGTTGAATTCATTAATCTAATTCATAGCAAAAGTGACAAAAAAAGAAAGAAAAAGAAAGAAAGAACCAAAGCACAG
>NC_068983.1:82098964-82100056 GCF_001194135.2 Octopus bimaculoides
TAGTCGAACTAATCAACCCCAGAACTTATTCTTTGTAAGCCTAGTACTTATTCTATCAGTTTCTTTTGTCAAACCGCTAAGTTATTGGGATGCAAACACACCAACATCAGTTGTCAAGCGATGGAGAGTAGGGACAAACAGACACACAAACATACACACACACACACACATATATATATACGACGGGCTTCTTTCAGTTGCTGTCTACCAAATCAACTCACAAGGTTTTGGTTAGCCCTAGACTATAGTAGAAGACACTTGTTCAAAGTGCCGGGACTGAACCCGGAACCATGTGGTTGGTAAGCAAGCTACTTACCACACACCCACTCCTATATGTGTGTGTGTGTGTGTACGTTTAGGCACCTGTTTTGCAAGATTCCTGATGTGAAATCATGTGTTGAAACAGATATTGTTATATTTCAGGATAGTCATTTTTTTTTGTCTTTTCCCCAAATAAACACATGCACTACAGTATGTGTGTTTATCTGACAAACAAAAAGAAATGACCATCCCAAAATATAGCAATATACACGCACATAAAAACACATACACACATATATATTCATACATGTTATGATATTATGTAGTTGTGTGGTTAAAGGGTTTGCTCCCCACGCATGGAACTTTGTGCAAGTATTTTCTACTATAGTCATAAGGTGGACACAACCTTGAGAGTGAGATAATATAATGCTAATTTCATGACCGTAATATTACTATAGTGGAGGCACAATGGCCCAGTGGTTAGGGCAGCGGACTCACGGTCGGAGGATCGCGGTTTCAATTCCCAGACCGGATGTTGTGTGTGTTTAATGAGTGAAAACACCTAAAGCTCCACGAGGCTCTGGCAGGGGGTAGTGGCAACTCCTGTTGTACTCTTTCGCCCCAACTTTCTCTCATTCTTTCTTCCTGTTTGTTGAGTAACACTGCGATGGATTGGCATCCCGTCCAGCTGGGGGGAACACATACACCATAGAAACAGGGCCCATGAGCCTGGGTGGGCTTGAAAATGGCGCATAAATAAAATAAATATTACTATACATGCACAACGTATTATTGGTTATTGTAATATTGTAATATAGACATCATACTAGC
>NC_068983.1:82100378-82104687 GCF_001194135.2 Octopus bimaculoides
TATATTTTCATGGATGAGTTTAAGAATTGTGGTTCTTTTCTCTAAATTATATATTTATATATTATATATTGAGAAATTTAATTTAATTTTAATTTTGATAAATTAAATTGAATTTTTACCTGTTTATTTGGATTTTTATCCCTAATATTATTATCATTATTATATATATATATTTCCCACTTGAACTATGATGAAAAAATATAAGAAAGATATGGTATATAATTTTTGTTTTGTGCAGGGGATTCCTTGAGACATTTAATTTATTTTATGGTTTATGCAAGGGTAAAAAAAAGTGTAAGGTATCCTAGGTGCTGCATAATAGGATTGAACTGAAAACCACCTAGCTGCAAAGTGAACCTGCTGAGATTTTAGTTTCCACTTAATCTCTTCAATAAAACTTCTGGAAGAGTTACTGGATGTCTAGAATGTCCATTTAAATAACTATGTACTTCTACTGCTACACACATATATATATATCAAGAAATAGATTAAATCTAATCCTCTGGAATAAAAGATAATATTGGGTGAAGGATTAACTTTCTCTTTTGACAAGGCCTTTTATATAACAAAAACGTATTTGTTCTGTTTGTAATATTTGCTGGTATATTGTTTCATGTTTTTTGGGGGGGATTTTTTTTTTGCACTTTCCTAGTGTTTTGTTTTTAATTGTTTCTGTATTGTTTGAAATATAGAAAAACAGCAATAACAACAACAGCAGCAACCATAACAACTACAACAACAACAACAACAATAAATATACTACTACTGCTGTGGTCACCACCACTGCCACCACCACCACCATTACTACTACTACTATTACTACTACTCCTACTACTACTGACTGACTGATTCCTAACATATCCACAAGCCACAAATTTGGGGGTAATGGTTAATTGTGTCAACTAAAAATCCAAATTGAGGGAATAGAGTAGGTAAAATCCAGGCTATATATGTTCCGTCACCAGCAGAACCTCAGAAGTAATAATTACTCAATGAGGAGTCCTCCACTCGTACATGTGTAGCCTGGATTTTACCTGCTCCATTCCCTTAATTTGGATTTATATAAATCTATCCATTTATCTATCTATCTATCTATCTATCTATCTATCTATCTATCTACATACCTACCTACCTATCTATCTATCTATCTATCTATCTATCTATCTATCTATCTATCTATCTATCTATATGTAGATATATATATATAGATATATATATATATATAAATATGCATACATACAGATGGGCAAAATTTTGGCCAGGTCACACAGCAAGACACATACACACATACTTACAGGTTAAATAAGATAAGCAATATTCAGTTACAATTTCAGTTTGATATTTGTGAAATATTTGAGTCATTTGGTATGTATATTTACAAAGTATCTCCACATTTAGACCTATATACATAGACATAACAGAAGTAAATAGACACCCTTATAATCATTAAAATTTATCAAAATCTGAAATTATACATTCAAACTATTTATTAATTGTCATAATGTGAATATTTAATATACAGTAGACATGCCCTTTGCAATTTCCAATGCAAGGACCCTATTAGGCATGTTACTGATCAGATTATATATATTCTCTTGTGAAATTGCTTATTAAGTTTCATGCAGTAATCTCAAAAGATCTGGCTTTGAAGATTCTTTCTTGTTTTTTTACAAAGTGTCCTGTCCATTATGTCCCAGTAGTGTTCAATAGGGTTCATATCTGGTGACTGGTCTGGCCATGGAAGCTTTCTCGTGCCATTCTTATCCTACAAATCTTGGGTCATTTTAGCTGTGTGACAAGGAGGCCCATCTTCCATAAACAAAGATGTTTCTTTATTAATTTCATTACTAGAGAAGACTGGAACGAGTCCTTTAATGACGTATTTGTTTTTTGAAATTTCATTAATTTCTACCTTGTTACTAATTTTAAGTTGGGGTTATCAGTCAGAACGGCTACAAGCTGGTATATATTTATCTGAGTCTATGTTTCCCTCACACTCCATCAGCTCTGATCAACAATTGCTCCAAATTGCTCCCCAGACAATCACAGAATAGCTACCATGTTTCATTGTTGACTGAAATCTTTTCACATCAAATTCTTGATTACAGAGTCTCCAGATCCACATGTGACCACTGTCAGGAAATACAGCAAATCTGGAATCATCAGAGAATATGATAGAGTCCCAAAATGCTACTGGCCTCTCCACCATCTCACTGGCCCAATCTTTTCTCCACTTGATGTTGGCTGCTCGAAGAAGTAGCTTCCTTCTTGCTGCTCTGCCATAGTAACCAAGTTTGTGGACATACCTGACAACTGTTCCAGAACTGACATCAACTTGTTCTGCTTTGTTAGAGGTCTTGCAATGAAGATTATCCTCCACACTTCTTATAGCAAAGAGAAGGGTCCTGTCAGAGGGCCCTGGTTGATTTGAGTGAGGCGATGTGGACTCCTTTTCCTCTCCTCTGGGGAATTGCACAATTACACTCTATTAACTGTAGAAAGTGGGATCCCAAAGTTTCTTACAATTTCAAACTGACATAGTCAGTGTAAAATGACCCACAGTATGCCCTCAGAATGATCCACAATATGGCATCTTTGAAATTCAGACTGTTTCAAGGCATTTTTTGTACATGCCATGATTAAACAGTCACATACAGAACCTGAAACATAAAAATGTCAATTAATAAAAAATATAAACCATTACAAGTTAGAATAAACATAAAACAATGTTTTATTGGGTGTCTATTTACTTCTGTCTCGTCTGTGTAGATTTGTGAGTGTGTTTAAGTCAGTAGAAGTCTCTTAATATGTTTTTCTTTTATGTGTATTCATGTGTGAATATTTGATATTGTGCATGGACGTATCTGTGTGTGTGTGTGTGTGTGTGCGTATGTGTATGTATGTATGTGTGTATGTTTACATATGTATGTATGTGTGTGTGTGTGTGTGTGTGTGTGCGTGTGTGTGCACGCATATTCTGTGATTGTTGGTTACACTAAAATGATAATAGTGTCCAATTTCCTTGTATTTCTGACAGTGGCTATCATGCTCCTTCATTTCAATGAAATTAAATACATGCAACTGGAAAAAATAAATAACTCAATAAAATACACAAATAAATATGAGAATTTAACCTATAAAACATATATATCATATATATACATAGCATATTACATAAGTATAAAAACTGAGAATATATACATAACAACTATAACATAAAATAAATATGAAAATATAAAATAAACATAATATAACTCATACGCAAAATATAAACATAAATATAAATTATGCAATATGTTACATAAATATATACAATATAGAATATATATATAAAAGCATATACAATAAAAGTATGTAAAGCTGTAAAAGAGATATATATATATATATGTATGTCAAAATAAAAAATGGAATGCGATATAAAACAATAAAAAATTGCATTCCTCACCTCTCTTATGCCAAATGAACTGTCATATAATTTCAGTCATTGAACCAGATAGTCATAAATTGATAATGATACTGTAGCTCTTGGTCATGTAACATGTGTACATAACTGATAGAATTGCCAAATTCTGTTTATGATATATTATTGTATTACTTTCATGTGCTACAAATACATACACCACATCAACCAAACCATTTTTAAACATTAACCCATTTATATACACACACACACACACACACATGTATGTATGTATACTTACATACATACATATATATCTATAAAAAATACAAATATTATTACAATAAAACAATATTATTTTCCAGCGAAAATATATATACATGAGCGTGTGTATATATATATATATATATATATACATATATATATATACTTTACTCTCTTTCACTCTTTTACTTGTTTCAGTCATTTGATTGTGGCCATGCTGGAGAACCGCCTTTAGTTGAGCAAATCGCCCCCAGGATTATTCTTTGTAAGCCTAGCACTTATTCTATCGGTTTTTTTGCCGAACTGCTAAGTTACGGTGACGTAAACACACCACCATCTGTTGTCAAGCGAAGTTGGGGGGACAAACACAGGCACACAAACATATACATACCCACACATATATATATATTTACATATATACGATGGGCTTCTTTTCAGTTTCCATCTAACAAATCCACTCACAAGGCTTTTGGTTGGCCTGAGGCTATAGTAGAAGACACTTGCCCAAAGTCCCACTCAGTGGGACTGAACCCGGAACCATGTGGCTGGTAAGCAAGGTACTTACCACACAGCCACTCCTGTGCCTATAAACAAATATATATATGTATATATATTCATATATACATATGTATATATATATATATA
>NC_068983.1:82105061-82107252 GCF_001194135.2 Octopus bimaculoides
TATATATATTCTTTCTGTCCACTTCCCTCCGAAAGAAAAGACATGCCTTTTTCTGTCTCTTCTCTCATGGTTTGTCTACCTAGCGTTCATAATAATTTTTCTATCGTCTTGGCTCAACAGCCTTGACCTTTTGTTTTGACTATCTTGTTCTCACTATTGTGTTCTTGTTAACACTTTCACCTTGCGCAAAAAATCCCAAATTTTATTTAATTTGCTTTGCGAGAAGATCTGTTTCAATGAAGTCGTGTATTGGCCTTGCCTTTGAAACGCGGAGCAGATGAAACAGGGACAACTGACGAAGGGGTATACGCTTTGTTGCATGTCTCGTTTCTCTGTTTTTTTTTGTTGTTCGAAAAAAGTTCATTTTCTATGTTTTTGTTTCTCATTGTGTTTAACGTTTTTTTGATGTCCTGTACCCTTATATGCATGTATATATACATATAGATGTAGGTATGTACATATATGTATGGATATATGCATATATTTATATGTTATTTATATTATCATTATATATATATATATATATATATATATATATATATATATATATATATATATATATATATATATATACCTGTGTGAGTGTGACTCTCTGTGTGTATGTATATATATAAAAGAAGACAAATAGAAAGGTAGATAATTTAACGGAAATATAAAAATACATATACACACAATATCATCCTCTCTAATAATTGTTCTCTTTAAGGGTACAATTTTGAATGAGATGAATTAAAAATGCTATTGATGGTGTGCATGTAGCTATTCACCATTTGATCTGTGTATAGTGGCTTTGCTGCAGGTAGAGGCAATACATTATAATGTTTATAAAGTTATAATTTTCTAAAACTCATACAAAGAGAAAAATAAAGGGATATACATGTGTGTGTGTGTGTGTGTGTGTGTGTGTGTGTGTGTGTGTGTGCGTGTGTGTATAAAGAGAGAGAAAGGGAGGGAAAGAGAGGGAGAGGAATTGGTAGATAGATACTGAATGAATGAAAGAGAGAATGGGAAAGAAAGAGTACACAATTGAATCAGGAAAGGCAAATAATGTTATAATGTTGTTATAGTTGGGGATGGTCGTCTTCTGCCAATTAATCACATGTACAATTTATTCGATCTTTAACTTTGTTATTAATATTATTATTCGAAGGTGGCAAGCTGACAGAAACATTAGCATACCGGGTGAAATGCTTAGCAGTATTTTATCTGTCTTTACATTCTGAGTTCAAATTCCACTGAGGTCAATTTTGCCTTTCATTTTTGGGGGATCGATCAATTAGACACCAGTTGAGTACTGGGGTCAATCTAATCGACTGGCCCCCTCCTCAAAAATTTCAGGCCTTGTGCCTAGAATAGAAAAGATTAATATTATTATTCTATTTGTCAGAGTTCTGTCATCACTCATTCTGTAAGCTCTTCTGTGACTTTCTAGCCTGCATGTCTCATGTTTTACATGGAAATATGTGTGAGATATTTAGGTTGGTAGACTTGATCAAAAGGCTTTTCAAATATACTTTTTATCTGAGATTTAAGTGAAAATAGTAATTTCAAGGTATTTTAAAGAGGTGATACTGTACAAAATGGGTGTTGATAAAGATGCAACTTTTAATGTTCGGATAGAAACTTTCAAGTTATAGCTACTGCTGCAGAGAGTCAATAAACGTGTCTAAACATACATATATATATATATATATATATATGTCCAAGTAAATACAACACCATGAACTCATATAAGAGGTCTTCTCAAGTAAATAATGCAGTATTCTGTGTTCATTCACAACCTCACAAACCTTAAGTTTGATGTAAAGATTGTGTTTTGCTCCTGATACTGCTTCTGTCACTACCAATTATTTTTTTGATAATCCTGCAGACTCTCTGCAACATCAGTGCCTGAAAGGACATTGAAATTCTACATATCTTGTTGACAGTGAAATTTGGTTGTTATGACATCACAGGATGTCTTCTAAATAGGAACCCAAAACAGGGCAAAATCATGTGATGTGTCAATCATATAAATACAGGTTCTTTTATGCACCACCAGCCATATGGGAGGTTCTCTCAAGGTAAATAAAGCAGTATTTAGTGTTCTAACAAAACTCCCATGTTAAGTTGAATATAAAGTTTGATATATATCTGTGTATGTGTGTGTATGTATATATATATATATATATATATATATATATATATATAT
>NC_068983.1:82108814-82114298 GCF_001194135.2 Octopus bimaculoides
CAAAGATACATATATACATAGATGCAGGCATGGCTATGGGGTAAGAAGCTTGCTTCCCAACCACATGATTCCAGGTTCAGTTCCACTGCATGCATTTTGGGCAAGTGTCTTCTTCTATAGCCTCAGGCTGACCAAAGCCTTGCGAGTAGATTTGGTAGACAGAAAAATTAAAGAAGCCTGTTGTATGTATATATATATATGTATATGTGTGTGTGTGTGTGTGTGTGTGTTTGTTTGTATATGTGTTGATCCCCCACATTTCTTAACAACTGGTGTTGGTATGTCTATGTTCCTGTAACTTAGTAGTTCAGCAAAATAAACTGTTGGAATAAATACTAGGTTTAAAAACAAAGATATATGCTGAGCTAGATTCAGTCAACTAAAAATTCTTTGAGGAGGTGCTCCAGCATGGCCATGTTCAAATGAATGAAACAAGTAAGAAAGAAGAAAAAGCATAAACAAGTACACACACATATGTGTGTATGTATGTGTGTGTATATATATGTATGTATATATATATATATATATATATATATATATATAGATGTGTAATGTCAGTGTCCATACTTGACAGAATGTAAGGACCTTGAGAGAAAAGTTGGACCTAAGAAGCATCAGATGTGGTGTGCAAAAGAGATGACTGCGCTGGTATGGTCATGTGGCGAGAATGGATGAGGATAGCTGTGTAGAAAAGTGCCACACCCTAGAGGTTGAGGGAACCTGTGAAAGAGGTAGACCCAGGAAGACCTAGGATGAGGTTGTGAAGCCTGACCTTCAAACATAAGGTCTCACCGAGGCAATGACTAGTGACTGAGATCTTTGGAAATATACTGTGCTTGGGAAGACCCGGCAAGCCAAGTGAGATCATAACTCGTGGCCTATGCCAGGGGTACAACCAGCCCACTTATGCATACCATTCCTTCATTGGACACTAAACTCTGCTTGTGAAGACCTGTTGAGGCAAGTGAAATCAAAATCGAAATCAAATTCGATAACTGGCACCCGTGCTAGTGGAAAGCTAAGAGCACCGTCCGAGCATGATCATTGCCAGAGCAGGCAAGTAAAAAGCACCTGGCACGTGAAAAACTATTCAAGCTAGGTCGTTGCCAGTGCCGCTGGACTGGTTCCTGTGCAGGTGGCATGTAAAATACACCATTTGAGCGTGGCCATTTCCAGTACCGCATGACTGGCCCTTGTGCCAGTGACATGTAAAAGCACCCTCTACATTCTCGGAGTGGTTGGTGTTAGCAAGGGCATCGAGGTGTAGAAACTCTCCCAGATCAGATTGGAGCCTGGTGCAGCCATCTGGTTCGCCAGTCCTCAGTCAAATCGTCCAACCCATGCCAGCAGGGAAAGCAGACATTAAACGATGATGATGATGATGAAGATTATGATGATGATATATATATATATATATATATATAACTATAGTATAGCTCAGTTTGTGAGTGTGTGTGTGTGTATGTGTGTGTGTGTGTGTGTGTGTGTGTGTTGCATCTATAGAAATCCACACCTTACAAGACAGCAATCTGGGAGTCGCACCAATGGATTTCTCATAGTCGCAAATGGGGAGGGGGGTTAGCGGTTTGGTAAAAGACACTGACACAATAAGTACTATGCTTACAAAGAATAAATCCTGTGGTTGGTTTCTTCGACCAATGGCGGTGCTCCACCATGGCCACAGTCACATGACTGAAACAAGTAAAGCAATAAAATCTATGCCATTTTAATCCCAAGCATATGTATATGTGTGTGTGTGTGTGTGTGTGTGTGTGTATGTATATTTATATATCAGCATCATCATCATCGTTTAACACCCATCTTCCATGCATGCATGAGTAGGATGGCTGACAGGAGCTGACTAGGTAGAAAAAGTACCCCAGGTTACTGTGACTATTTTGGCAGAGATATTTTACAGCCGGATGCCCTTCCTAATACCAATCACTCAGCAGAGTGGACTCAGTGCTTTTTACGTGGCACTAACACAGATGAAGTTAGTCTTGGCATAATTTTTACAGCTGGATGCCCTTCCAAATGCCAACCACATTACAGTGTAGACTCAATGCTTTTAACATGGCACCAGCACTGCCAGGGTAACCAAATAATTCAAGAGACAAGGAATTATGAGTGGAGCATGGGCATTTGAGGAGGGG
This sequence comes from Octopus bimaculoides, assembly GCF_001194135.2. Lineage (NCBI taxonomy): Eukaryota > Metazoa > Mollusca > Cephalopoda > Octopoda > Octopodidae > Octopus > Octopus bimaculoides. Next base: position 82,110,968 of record NC_068983.1, read on the forward strand.
AACTTGTGTCAGAGGATGAAAGGTTAGACTGTGACAAAGAGACAGAAGCAGGTGTCTTGCCACAACAGAGGGGGAATTAGAGGAGGTGATCCAGTATCAAATAATGAAAGGTTAGAGTGTAACAGAGAAATATAGCATATACACACACTCACACACACACACACACACACACATACACACACTCTCATACACACATATGTATATATAAATATAGGATAGTGGTACAAAAATGCACCAATATTTACTGGAAATAGCAGTCGGTAACATAAGATGCTATAGTAAAGCTTCACTGTATATGTATACTGGCAAAGATGTTTGCGGGCTTCAAGCATAAAACATTTTATCTTACCTGTAGGAAGAACATAAAATAAACGTACAACCCAGATGTGGATAATCTAGGATCTAGGTTTCGAACTTTCCAAATTACGTTTGTTAATGTAAATTTGATTAGTTCTCTTCAGCTAGATTCACGTAGACAAAATTTCAAATGTTGCTACATCAATGCCAATATTACTTGTCTGAATGCCTGGCCATTAACAAACTGAGAACAGTGAAAAAGTTTTCAAAGAAAAAAATTATTAATTATGAAATAGTGCAATACAGTAGTATTGCCTCCCAATAAAACAAAGCACCAACAGGTTAAAGTATAATATAGGATATATATGTGTGTGTATATATATATATATATATATATATATATATATATATATATATATATATATAAATTGCCATAATAGATCGATAGCCACTACACATTCTTTTTTTTCTTTCTGTGTTCCTTTCTGTGGAATATATATATAATATAAATAATATATAGATATATGCTTATATCCATACATATATGTACATACCTACGTCTATATGTATACATACATGCATATATGGGTACAGGACATAAAAGAAAATGTTAAACACAATGAGAAACGAAAACATAAAAATGAAGACAGAAAACGAACATTTTTCGAACAACGAAAAAAACAAACAGAGAAACGAAACATGCAACATAAAGAGTTGTTCGTCAGTTGTCCCTATTCCATGTACTCTGGTGCATCATGACAAATTACATATCTTTGGCATTGTAGTCCTGGCTGATCCCATTCCTCTTCAAGTCTGACTTGAGTCAATTTCTTCCAGAAGACCAGAAAAGGAAATAGGAAAAAATAAAAGAAAACATTGCATCATTATTTGACTGTTACCTATCATTTGGCTTGGTTTCTATGGCTGGATGCCCTTCCTACCACCAGTCCCTTTGCTGCATGTCTATGGTGTATTTTCTCATGGCACTGACTTTAGAGAAGTTAAAAGGAGAAACCCCAAAATCTCACACTTATTCTGCTCATTTCCTAACATCTTTACAGGGTGTAGCAGGTATATTTTTGTGGTACCAGTACAAGAGAGATTGTCTTGCTCATTTGTCACTCATGAGGGAGTTTGATTTGTCAGCTTTCCATTATGATATCAATACAAGAATGTTGTGCCACACATACAGAAAGTCAGAGGAATCGGTGAGCAATGGCATGTGAACTAAAGAGGAGAAATAAAAGAGAGGCTAGAAGTGGATTAGGAGAACATGTGTGTAAGCACAGAGAGTAGATGATATCATAAAGCATGTAAGGTGGTGAGGTGGCAGAATTGTTAGCACGCCGGGTGACATGTCTAGCGGTATTTCGTCTGTCGCAACGTTCTGAGTTCAAATTCTGCCGAAGTCGACTTTGCCTTTCATCCTTTCGGGGTCGATAAATTAAGTACCAGTTACGCACTGGGGATTGATGTAATCGACTTAATCCCTTTGTCTGTCCTCGTTTGTCCCCTCTATGTTTAACTCTTTGTGGGCAATAAAGAAATAAGAATTGTTAGCACATCGGGCGACATGCTTGTATTTTGTTTGTTTTTATGTTCTGAGCTCAAATTCTGCAGAGGTCAACTTTGCTTTTCATCCTTTTGGGGGTCGATAAATTAAGTATCAGTTGGGGTCGATCTAATTGACCGCCCATTACTTCCCCAAAAATTTTCTGGCTTTGTACCTAGAGTAGAAAAGAACATCATAAAACATGTACATTTGTTCAGGTGCCCAAGGAGAGGCTTCGAAAAAGAAGTAATGAGATAAGAAGAACCAGAATGGCTGGGCGAATGAAAGGAGGGTAGAAGAAAAGAGTTGTACTCTGAAGAAAATGACAAGTTTATTTGGGCTAGAATCAGGTTTGGAATGATTGGCAGCCTCAGAGATGAACAAAGGTAATGGTGGATAATGGGGTAAGATAAGTTGTGAGTGGCAATTGAAGGGGTGACTCTGAGGAGGAAAGAGAAGGAGAGCTGGTTACATAGAAGGGTAAAGTCAGAGTGTATGGTGTAGAGGGTTGAGAGTGGTCCAATGCAATCCATTACATAAAGGCCTTGTGAAAAGATGTGGGTAGACTAATGGAATCTCTGATGTGTAGGCCTGGTGAAGAGCAAGGGAAACAGAGAGATGGAGGTGGCTCAATGCAGTCTTTTAAACACATGCTTAACGAAAGGATGAGGGTGGACTGATGCAGTCTCTAACACATAGGGGTAATGATGGGTGAGGGTTAGGGTGCAAAGAAGATGATTGGTCAGGACAAGTAGGAGGGGGATGAGAGAAATGAGAGATAGAGTACTATGAATGGGAGAAAGAGAGAGAGGGAGGAACAGAGAGGGAAGGAGAGAGAATGATTTAAAAATGGAGGAGGAGAAGTGAGCAGAAGGGTGATGATGGTTTGAAGGATGCAAAGTGAAGGGAGGAGCGTTTATATATTACATATCTATAAATTACACAAACACGCAAACACATATATAAATATATTCACGTATACACCCATTCCATCAAGTGTGAATTTGTGCCTGTGTGTGTATGTGTGCGTGTATGTGTGTGTGTGTGTGTGCATGTGTGTGTCTGTGTGTGTGTATTTCTAGGAATGTTAACAATGTGATTTTAGTATATATCAATGTAGGCAAGTGTATATGTACATAAGTGTGAGTTGGTGTCTAACTATCCAAATGTAAAAGCATGTTGCATGTTAACGTGTATGTGTGTGTGCATGTGCGCATGTGTGTGTGAGTGTATGTGAGATAGAGAGAGAGAGAAAAGGGGAAAGAAGAGAATGTATACACATGAAACATTTTGAATATGAATCTAATGTCTATTAAAATAATATATGTAAACATTAATGTATTTATAAGTATTATTGTAATATTCTCCTATGTATGGACTGACATGTTTATTTACGTATGTATATTCACAAGCTTTCATTTGTATATATATACATATATATATATATATATATATATATATATATATATATATATATATATA
>NC_068983.1:82115011-82118710 GCF_001194135.2 Octopus bimaculoides
ATATATATATATATATATATATATATATATATATATATATGCATGTAATATCTATCTGTCTGTCTGTGCTTTCTATCTATCTATCTTTCTATCTAATGGCAATTGTTATTGTTTGACCCAGGTTGTCAACCCTAATCAACAGACATAAGTGTCCTAACTGTGACCATCATAGCCCTTTGCTGAGGTGTATAAGACTACATTTTTTTTATTTAAGATCACAGAGAACAATCTGAGGGAGATTCAGTTGCTATTTCAAGCATGACAGTCAGCTATGTAAAGGCTCTCATACTGGCATGTTATATGTGAGGGCTTTTTCCCCTTGTATGTGAATGCTTGTTGTCTTTATGTCTTTATAAGGTTTTTTTTTGTCTTTTAATTTCATCATCATCATCATCATCATTTTAAGTTTAGTTTCTATGTGTTGGAATAAATCATCATGATCTGTGTCATATATTTTGTGAAGAATGGGGCCTCTGTTCCCATATACTGATACTTATACAGCCATTTTGGCATGGTTTCTACTACTAGAAGCCGTCCCTGTTACCAACTACTTTGTAGTGTGTACTGAGTACATTTTCTTGTAGCACCAGCACTTGAGAGGCAGTCAAATACTCAGCAAGACACGACTAAAGAGACATCACTGATCTACTTTACTTCTGTTTGCTCACTAAATTACTTTTAAGAGTGTTGCAAGGAAAGGCTTTTAATGCAGCATTAGAAGGGGACACCTACACTGTATGAGTATAGAGTGCTTAGCTGTGTTAATGATGATGATGATGATGATAACGATGATGATTTGTCATTGCTTTGCTACTTGTGCTGTAATGTATTTTTGCCTTGTATGTTTGTTTGTTAGTGTTAATGTTATTTTTCTTAACTGTTGTTGCCCTTGTTGTTATCCTTGATGATCACCTTCGTAGTAATAGTGATGATTAGTTTGTGCTGTTGTCTTTGTTTTTTATTATTGTTGCTGTAGTTGTTGTTGCTGCTGCTGCTGCTGTCATCGTCTTTGTGATCATCCTTATTGTCGTTGTTATTGTCCTTGTCATCATCATCATCCTTGTTGTCGTCATCATCCTTGTTATTGTTGTCATCGTCTGGGAAGTGTCACCTAATTAAGGATAAAATTTTGACTACATTCATGGGGACTTCTAATTTGAACGGAGGGTTGAACCAAGTTATTTTCAATTTCCTAACTCTCTTAGCTGTGGAGATAATGATCATCCATGTACTTCTTACTAAAACTGCTCCTCATGAATACCTTATTGTAACAACTGATGAACTTTAACATTAAGAAACTGAGACTTTGAAGCTAAATTAACTGGAAGACTATGTTGCTAATGTCTACCTGAAAAATAGATGGACTGAAATCTAAGTGGGGGCACATATATTTGTGGGGGAAATTGTAGAGTCTGGACACCAGAAATAGGTTAGTGATAACTTATAAGAAGTCTGTCTATAAGAAAGAATATTATATGAATCTTGCTTATTACTAGATGGGTTGAGTCAAGGCTGGATTAAAATCCATACATAATAATAGAGAAGTGAGTATCACCAACCAGAAGTTTCTGCAATATTTGTCATATATTGACTGAAGGTGTGAGTAATGGGAAGGTGAATAGAAAAAATATGAAGTTTGAGGATTAAGATGACCATATTCTGTAACTATCAGATGGACAACCTACATTGTTTATGAGGACCTCCAGTCAACCAGTGGGACTATTAAACAAGGGATCCAGGTGTAAATCAAAGAATTGATCACTCATCTATTCATATATGAAGCCTATTTCCTGACCAAAGAAGAATAAGAAAGAGTGGGTGTGTTGTAGTGCTTTTTAAAGAAATTGGCTTATTTTACATGGAACTTCTATACTCTTTTACTCTTTTACAAGTTTCAGTCATTTGACTGTGGGCATGCTGGAGCACCGCCTTTAGTCGAGCAAATCAACCCCAGGATTTATTCTTTGTAAGCCTAGTACTTATTCTATCGGTTCTCTTTTGCTGAACCGCTAAGTTACGGGGACGTAAACACACCACCATCAGTTGTCAAGCGATGTTGAGGGGACAAACACAGACACACAAAGATATACACCCACATATATACGAGAGGCTTCTTTCAGTTTCCGTCTACTCTACCAAATCCACTCACAAGGCTTTGGTCGGCCCGAGGCTATAGTAGAAGACACTTGTCCAAGTTGCCACGCAGTGGGACTGAACCCAGAACCATGTGGTTCGTAAGCAAGTTACTTACTACACAGCCACTCCTATGCCTATACTAGAAGATTGTTATCATTTTATTCTTACAAAACATGTTAGGAATTTGTTTTTGTGGTGGATTTAGTATCTACATATGAGGTGGGTTTCTGTGTAGAAACGTAAGAAATAAGTTTGCATAACCATCAGAATTATGAAATAATATGCAAGGAAAGAGAAAAAATATAAGAAAAGGGAAAAAGTAATCAGAAAAGAAATCCAGAGGAATAACATTGTGCTGCTATTACAAATATATTTTGAAAACATATGATGAAGGACACAGTGGGAAAAGAAAATGAATAAACAAAATGAAAATACAGATTTGAGCTTGAAGCATTATTATAGCAGCATAACATTTAAATGATGTTTAATGATGAATGTTTCTGACTGAGAAAGGGACAAGAATTTTCATTGCAAAGACAAGCACCGATCAGTCTGAATTCAACTACATTGCTTGTTGGAAAAATATAAGGTCTTCAACACATGTAAATACATAAATGTTTGTGCTGTGGTAAGTAGCTAGGCATAGGAGTGGCTGTGGTAAGTAGCTTGCTTACCAACCACATGGTTCTGGGTTCAGTCCCACTGTGTGGCACCTTGGGCAAGTGTCTTCTACCATAGCCTCGGGCTGACCAAAGCCTTGTGAGTGGATTTGGTAGAGGGAAACTGAAAGAAGCCCGTCATATATATGTATGTATATATGTATGTGTGTGTATATGGTGGTGTGTTTACGTTCCCATAACTTAGCAGTTCGGTGAAAGAGACTGATAGAATAAGTACTAGGCTTACAAAGAATAAGTCCTGGGGTCGATTTACTCGGTTAAAAGGTGGTGCTCCAGCATGGCGACAGTCAAATGACTGAAACAAGTAAAAGAGTATATGTACATGCATACATATGTACACACACACACATATATATATATATATATATATATATATATATATATATATATATATATATATATATATATATATATATATATGCATGTATACATTTTGAGGGATTGGTCTTGATAAATCTCTAAAAGGGATGCAGGCACTAAATAAAAAAGTTTTTATCCAAATCCTGACTGTGTCCTTTTTCTTAATATGTATGTATGTATGTATGTATATGTATATACTTAATTACATACACTGAAGATGCCTGAAAACACACACATGCACACACACACCCCACCCACCCACAAATATATACTTTAATAGGATTTTTCGTTAATAAACTATTACTGATTACTTCGTACTAGCTGAATTAGCTAGAAATTATTCAACCAAGGAATAACAATGAGCATTCTGCTATCATGGCCTTCCCTGCATTGAGTACCCATTCTTTCACATCATTACAACATGTATCTGTACATACATATATACATGTTTATATATATATGTGTGTATCTATCTATCTATCTAACTGTCTGTCTGTCTATATCTATTTCTATCTCTCTCTCT
>NC_068983.1:82118720-82125074 GCF_001194135.2 Octopus bimaculoides
TATATATACACATGCACTAATACAGAAAGAAGTGTGCTCAATTATTATTAGACAATCACACAAATGCACACTCATACACACACACACACACATGCTTGAATACATATATGTGTGTGTGGGTGGGTGTGTATATATATATATATATGTATATATAAAAATAAATATACATATGTAAGAATATATGTATTTATGTATGTATGTATGTACGTATGCATGTATGTATGTACGTACATATGTATGTATACACACACACACACACACACACACACACATCAATCAAACTTTCAGAAGAAATTAACTATGAATGATACTTTGATGGAAACGAGTTGTAAAAGGCCAAGTTGACCTAGCCTTTTACCATATTGATATAAATTACAAGTTGTTTTCAAGCTATAAACTTAAATATAAATTTTATAATGAAATTTAGTAAAGCTACTCTAAACACCACTTTCAACACAGTCACAAATATGTATACACACACACACACGCACATATATGCACACACACATATTATCACTCATACCTACACACTTATAAACACAAAATCACGCTCATGCTCACACACATAAATAAATAAATACACAAATGTTTGCTCACACATTGACAGATGCACATACATGCGCACACATGTGCACAAAGATATATTAGAAGCAATTGCTGATATCATAGAACCAAATACAATTCCAGCTATTGGAATTGTTATATTATTGCCAAAGTAAAGGTTGAAATGCTTCAATGGTTTTCCAATAGAATTTTGCTCCGTTATTTTGTCAAAGATCTTTGTTTGGTATTAAAAATCCCTTTGTATTAATAAAAATATTATACCTTATTCATTCATTTATTTATTTATTCTAAAAATGGGTGGATGGATGAAGGACTGTGGGGATGGAAGGTAAGGTAGGAAGAAGTGGTTGTTTAAGCAAAGTTTTAAAAATTTGCTGAAATTGAAATGCTGGAATAAACTTAAAGGGATTTGTTTTCTTGACATTTTCTGATTTCATATTGCAAGGCAAATATCTCCAAGAACAAATATGTTTTCTATTAAAGAAAGTTAATTCATTAAGGATCTGTTTCTCACTAACATTTCTAATATTCAATGAAGCCTATGGAATATGGAATAATGAGTTTAGTCTAATAATATTCTTTGTCAGATTAGATCTGTAAGCCATATAAGGAGCTGCATGAGATTGTGGTGGAATCAATTAATACTACATGAAAATTTACATATATATGCATAAACATGCATATGTATGTATACACATGTATCACTATATATCAACCCATAAATATACATTATATATATATATATATATATATATATACATACATATACACATGTTCATATGTATATATACATATATATATATATATATATATATATATATATATATATATATATATATATATATATATATATATATATATATACATATATATACATATATACATATATACATATATACATATGTATAGACATATACATATACATATCTGTGTGTATGTATATATGTATGTATATGAAATACACGTATAACTGCTCACCCATGTATGTGTTTCAGTTTGCAATGCAGTATATTAGAGAGAACTGAGACGTAGTAGAGAAGTGTGTATGGAATAATAATGACATGCTTGCTCTTATTGATGCTAAAAAAAACAAGAGGTCTAGAAATATTACTAAGAGAAGCTGATGAATGTGGGAATTGTATGGCAGTTAGGAAAACTGTATACCCATCAGTGGCACCCACAATAAGAGATGACAACTGTATGGTTGCAAGTGCAATTAAGATATGAAAGCAGGTGAGGCATCTAGTCCAGAGGGATAGTGGCTGTGCTACTTACCTTATGTGATGGAGTAGGCACATGTTAATCACTTATACAATCAATCAGGTTGTACAAGAAGATATCATACCCCAGAAGATATATGAAAGATGCCATACTCAATGACTGATGTAACAGTATCATTGTCGACTGAAACAAGAACAAAGAACAAGCACCAGAGAGAGTGGGGGAGAGGGGAGTGAGAGATGGGATTGGGGGTAACTGCAGAGGCACCAAGTTGCTAGGCCAGGATATGTAAGTTACAGAAAAGCTTATTGCAGAATTGATTTGGCATAGGATTAGCCTGAATGTGATGCAGTTCTGGAAGTGATACCACTAATTTCATATTCCTTGTGAGATAACTGCAAGAGAAGTATTTAGTGAGGAATTTTTTTTAGCTAAACATAAGGATCAATGTTTTGCAATTTGTTGTTCATGAAAGAAGCTAGGTGTAGATGAATGACTTATGAAGGTTGAGTTGACCCATGTACAGAGGTGCAGTCAGCAAAAAATGTTCAGCAATGAATTCATTGTGCAGGAGGGAGTCCACCAAGGCATATATCAGAGCCGTTCTATTTATTATAGTCTCACAGGTCATAACAGAAATTTTAAAACCAGCTGTTTGTGGTATCTTCTGTGTACATCTGATAAAATTCTTATAGTAGAATCTATAGAAGATATGGAGATAAAACTCCAGACATAGAAGCAAAATGTGAAACTGAAGAAACTCAAATTAAACTTAAAAAAATCTAAGGTTTGAGTAAGTAGGAAAGATGACAGGACTCTACTTCCATCTAACAGTTATCTACATATTTTATTTTTCCTTGGTTTTTGAAGAAATGTTCACATCCACAGGGTATCTGAGCCCTATGACATGATTTTTCTTTTCTGTTCTAATCAAATATATCAAGCTTGTTATGTTAGCACTTGGCAAGAGTTTTGATGAGAATATTCCACCAGTATTCCTTGTGTTCATATATATGTATTCAGTTACAGGAGCATTGTCTATATTTATCACAGACTAGTCTTGTCTACGGATGGCATTGTTTATTTTCTTAGCTCCATCATATCACAATGGGAGGTTGTACCTTGATGACACTTTTGGCAGCTGCTGATCACATACGTAATATCTTCCACAGGAGTGTGACATACTTGGTATTTTCGGTTACAGTTTGAGTGTTCAATGGCTTCACTGCCTCTTTTACTTGTTAGGTATTCTGCAGCTATCTCCAGCTTTTGGAATGTTAAAGTGTAACTTTTAACATGTAATGTGATGTCATGATTCTGACAACTTTCTCTCATTCTGTTTCTAATTTACACAGTTTTGTGAGAAGTGGCTAGTCAATAGCTTCACCTTCACTTGAATGGTACTTTATGTTATTGATCCTGAAGAGATGAAAAGCAACTTTAGCCGTGGCGGTATTTGAACTCGGAACCTAAAGAACATATTGCAAATACTGCAAAGCATCTTTTCTGATGCTCCACCAGCTCTGCCAACTCAGCATCTAACAGTGAAAAATAATGGTAATTAAACCAACAATGGACATTGGAACCATACTCTATGCAAGTGCTGGTTTGGAATGATTTAAGGATAAAATTTTGCTGCATATTGTAAAAATTTTTGAGAAGAGTCTACTAGCACTGCTAAAGAAGCTATGGCAAAGCTTCCTGTCATTTTAAAAATAAAATATTTGACAAATAAAATTTTGAGACAGGTGTCCGCAATTACTGCAAATAAAATAATAAAACAAACTTTACATAGGCGCAGGAGTGGTTGTGTGGTAAGTAGCTTGCTTACCAACCACATGGTTCTGGGTTCAGTTCCACTGCGTGGCACCTTCGGCAAGTGTCTTCTACTATAGCCTCGGGCCGACCAAAGCCTTGTGAGTGGATTTGGTAGACGGAAACTGAAAGAAGCCCGTCGTATATATGTATATATATGTATGTATGTGTGTGTATATGTTTGTGTGTCTGTGTTTGTCCCCCCAGCTTCACTTGACGACCGGTGCTGGTGTGTTTACGTCCTTGTAACCTGGCGGTTCGGCAAAAAGAGACCGATAGAATAAGTACTAGGCTTACAAAGAATAAGTTCTGGGGTCGAGTTGCTCGACTAAAGGCGGTGCCCCAGCATGGCCGCAGTCAAATGACTGAAACAAGTAAAAGAGTAAACTTCATATTCTCATAGAGATTTTTTAATTTTTAGAAATGCTTCTAGTTCAACATACATCAACAGATGGAATATATCCTGAGCTCACAAACCCAGATGTTTCAACCTATGTTGATCAAACCAAGGCCTGTCAATCACAGTAGTATGGTCACAAGTGGAATAAAAGATATGAAACATCGTAGTTAACTGCATCCTTTTCTACAAAACAGGTTTTCCACATATTTTTGTACAACTACTGTAAAGTATTACAGGTTAAGTAATCATGCATTTAAAGTATTTTCAAATTCAGGTATTGTTTCAGATAATATGTGTGAAAATGTAAAAGTTATCTAAATACAACAACAAACTAGCAGAATCGTTAGCATGCCTGGCAAAATGCTTGATGGCATTCTATCTGTCTTTGTGTTCGGAGTTCAAATTCTGTCAGGGTCGACTTTGCCTTTCATCCTTTCAGGTTTAGTAAAATAAGTATCAGTTGAGTACTGGGCTTCTGTCATATTGTGGGTTCTTATTTCTTTGTCCTTGGGATTATCCTTCCGGCGGATTTTATTATAGAGTATCCTAGCTACAACGTCATGTCTCATCGTTAGATGATACCATGATGACATTTTCGGACAACTGCTTATGATATGGGTGATATCTTCACACAAAGTCTGCATCAGTTGTCACATTTTACAGCTTTACCTGCATCACTATCCCTTTTGTGCTTGGTTGATATTTCCTGTTCCTGGATTGCAAATGCATACCCTTCAAAGTGGGAGGTAGTAATCTGGCTATTGGTCCATGATAAACTGCTTTGATGATCTGTTACTATCATCACAGAGCTTTCTACTAACGTATCTATGCACAGTCTTCTGCTCATATAGGATCATCCTTTCATCTGATGATATGTTGCGGTAGAGTTCTGCAACTTCTTTGGGCATGTATTCTAGGTTATCAGACAAAGAGTGTTGCTTAAAGAGCTGCCTTCCAAGTCTTATGATGTTATCAGCCTCATGTATACAAACTTGGTCAAGGGATGCATTTCTACATTTGGTGGTTAAAAGATGTTGCCGAAGGGATATGATGCAACATTCAAAGGTATTTTGGATTAATGTTAAGCCTCTTCCACCTTGTTTTCGTTTTAAGTAGAGGTGGTCTACATCACGGTTTATGTGGAAATTATGTGTGCTCGTTTGTATTTTTTGAGTTTTCACATCAATGGCTCGAATCTCATCAAGCATCCAATCAAGCAGCCCAAATGATGGTATGAATACTGGCACTGCAAACACATTGTGGGCCACTGTTTTATTGAATGCAGAGAGCTCTGTCTGCCAGTATGTAGGTTCATCACACTGTTGTAAATACTCATCACCAATTTCGTTAACAGCTTTTAATACCGTATCTGGTGGGTTTTTTTGTTTTTTTACTTACTTTGGTAGAGAATACTCTTTCCTCGAGAGAGTCCTTCAAAGCCAAAGTTATTTTTCCTCCGAAAATAACAGTAAGGACACATTTCACTGACATATAATCCTGACTGCCACTACTACTACTACAATAATCGTTGCTGTTACGCCTGCTATTTACCATAATCGTAGTAGGGGGACAGTGGTCAATTACTTGAACCAGTAATGTAGTTTGGCTGGCAGGCACTATAGAATCTGTTGGAATGTCACTAGTTGCGAAACCAGGTAGTGGTCTTATATCATTCACGCTTTGTTTGTAGAGTTTGGAACAAGATTAATTTTCAATTTCTTAATAAAGTTACAGTTACTAACCTTCTTTCTATGTTCTACAAATGTTGCTTGTTGGCGTAGTCGCTTTGCAGTAAAAAGATTTAATTCTGGATGCAGATCGTCCCAGTATGATTTCAATCGTTTCATATAACCAACAGTGGGATTTTGTTTCGCTTTTTCGAGGCACTTAAATAGATCATTATTCAATTCATAACTCTAAGAGAAATGAATTTTGTAGAAAGAATTTGTTTACCTGTTGAGCTGTTGTTTTCGTTCTGTTCCTCGATTGTGTTGTACTTCATGTTGTGTCCAGCCATGTTGCTTGTAATAACTTTCTACATGGACTCACACACAAGTATAAAAATATACGTGCACACATATGTATGGCTTTATATAGGCGTGGCTCTGTGGTAAGAAGCTTGCTTTCCAGCCACATGGTTCTGGGTTCAATCCCACTAGATGACACCTTGGCAATGGTCTTCTACTATAACATCGGGCTGACCAAAACCTTGTGAGTGAATTTGGTAGGCAAAAACTGAAAGAAGCCCGTCGCATATATATATATATATATATATATGTATATGTATATCTATGTGTATATGTATGCATATCTATGTGTCTGTATTTGCCCCCCCCCACACACACACACATCAC
>NC_068983.1:82125554-82129806 GCF_001194135.2 Octopus bimaculoides
ATATATATATATATATATATATATATATATATATATATACACTCTCACATATATACATTGCCATAAGTAATACAAACTATATAGTACAGAAAAGAAACATTTACTATATCAGTGTATATTTTATATGTTTAAAGCATATTATTGTCTTGATGTCAAATTAAACCAAGAAATATATATCATGTTCTCGGCATGATATCTCGAATATCAAACTTCAAGTAGATTGCACATGTTTCATATGTTTTATATATACTGCGGTGAAACAAATTTTTTGATATTCATGCTGTGTTGGTGTGCTCGGAGTTTCATATCAGGTGTCAATCTTATACTGATATGCAAATGCGCATACCCTCATGTGAATAATGTACTCTCAACAAAGGGGTGATCAGAGTTAACCGAACTAATAAAGCCTGAAATCGCATTAAACTTGGTTAACTTTGATAATCATGTTACGATTGCAACAACTTAGGGTATATTTCATGTTTTTAATGGAACAGTAAAACTATATTCTTTTACTCTTGAGCTGATACTCACGTAGTCACTTGACCTCCTAGAAATAGCAGATAAATCAAACCTTACAGTCGTAAAATATTGGTTAACATAGTTTAGAAAAGATATATATATATATGTAACGATAGATTTTGTGTAGGTACTAATTGTAACGGGTGAGATTGATTAGGTACACAATAATATGACAAGTCGGAGTCAGCAGTTGTAACGATAAAAATTTTTTGTTATAACGGCAAGTTGTAAGATGTGAAAGATGGACAATGAATGAAGTTTTGAAGGAAGTATTTATTTACCGTTACATTACAATACCTTGCCTCGACGGGCAGGTTATGATAAAATCCAAAAGCACGCGAAGTAAAGTCTGTGTTTGTGTCCTCTTCATTGTTTAGTAGTAATTACAGAGAGAGAGAGAGAGAATGATGTTGTAAGAGAATAGAATTAGAGCTAGTGAGAGTTGTAGGGTGTGGGACGTTGTCTCACAGTTTCTGACAATAAACTTCATTTCTCTTTCTAACCAAGGTTCTAGCTGGTCAGCCAGACTTCGTTGTCACCGAAGTGACTAACACGTTGAGTCGTCACCGACTGGTGACTAACTGATTTTTGCTTGGGGTGTTCTTGCTTTTATAACTATCTAGAAGGATAGACATATAATTGAGAACAATAGATTTAGTTGGTGGTCTTACCATTGTTCCACCGTGGGAAAAGTTCTGTTGCAGTGTTAATTTAAATTTGGTAATGGTGGATCGAATCCACTTCATGCATGCAAGATCCACTATATAAGTCAGTAAATAGTGGGGTTGTGTTAACCGCACGTGGAGAAATAATAGGAAAATGAAAATAATAATAAGGCAGAATGCTAAACTGAAAGCATATTTTAATATAGATGTGTAAAAAGGATTTCTAACCGGCTTTCCTTGCATGGCAAATTTTCAACAAGAGGGACAATGAAAATGTTTTTTACAAAAAAGTGAAAAATAATATATAAAAAAATAAATATACCAATACATTATATTGTCTTTAAGCTTTTAAAGTTCAATGGTAATCCATGTAGATAATAATTGGAAAAAATAGGATGCATGAAATTGAGAGTTGTGTTTGGTTTAAAAAGCTAAAAGTTTATGTGTTAAGCAGGAAGTGTGGTGTCAAAAGCGGGAAGTGTGTGTAAGGGAAGACAATTCTGTGGGTTTTATACTCTTTAGTTTGAGTTCTGGACTTATTAACACACAAACCCCTCAGTGACCATATTTCTCTAAGAACAGACATAAACTTCCTGTTGACAAAGAGTCCAGAATTCCAACTAAAGAGTATAAAACCCACAGAATTGTCTTCCCTTACACGCACTTCGTGTTTTGACACCACACTTCCTGCTTAACGCATAAACTTTCAGCTTTTTAAACCAAATACAACTTTCGATTTCATGCATCCTAATTTTTCCAACTATTATCTACATGGATTACCATTGAACTTTAAAAGCTCAAAGACAATATAATGTATTGGTATATTTATTTTTTTATATATTATTTTTTATATATTATTTTTCACTTTTTTGTAAAAATACGTTTTCATTCTCCCTCTTCTTGAAAATTTTTTATTTTTTAAATTTTTTCTGCCCCTTAAACTTTAATAAACCCATTATTATAAACTATATAGATCCTATACTAATTCTTTACATTATAAAAATTAAGCTTACCTTTTATGCGTCTTTAAAATATATATTAGCTTAAATTTTTTTTAATAATTTTTTTTTTTAAATAATTCAAAATAGTTTTCTGAGCCCAATATATATAATAGTCTTAAACTTTACACCTTATCTATAGCCTTTGAATTCAAAATTGACACTACTTCAGGTTTTTTGTATAAACTAATTACATTTTATTATTAACAATTTTATTATTAACACACTTCTTATTATTAACATATTAATTAAGCTAATATTGATAGCTATAAATTTCCCATACTTAGTATATGTATAACAATACTGATGCTTTATTCAGACTAAAGAAAAAGTCCTGTTGACCTAAATGGTTAATTCCCCAACATTATGATAGCAGTAAAACCCCAACCTAAAATAGTGTTGCCACTCTGACCAGAGAAACCTTTATAACTATATCCGTGTATAATGCTTACACCTTCCTTTTCCTTAGAAGGGATTGCCCCTTATACTATTATCACAAGATAAGAGACAATAAAATCAGAGACAGTTTGAATTCTACCTGAAACTAATTACTAGCCTTGGCTATGTCAAGATGGATTTTTATGTATTCTTCTTCCCACTTGGATTTTAAATGTTGCCACAATTATAATATGTCTATTCTACTGTAATTTTTCTACATTTTTGTGCAGCTGAAGATTGCTCTACATATTGCATTTAATGTAATGCTTGCATTACTTAAATAAATGGAGTAGCATGAAACGTGCGTACTGCAATCATCTTTTAAAATCCGTGTTACTTATCTTGATGTGTATATATATATCGAGAGAGAGAGAGAGAGAGCACTTCTCTGTCTCTCGGAAGATGAAGCTCCACATCTACAATGCATCGATCCTCTCCATTATCCATTATCTTCTATAGAGCAGAAAAGTCCCCACCCCACTCGAAGATCCTAGGAAAGAGAATCGATAGTTTCGATGGCAGAGCCCTGGGAACCATCGCCAACATCAGATGGTACCATTCACGTTTTCAACATAGATCTGCGTGCACGCACACAACTGCCCGTAGCATCCCACCTCGTAGCTATCTGTCGCATGCACTTGTACGGACACAATTAAGTCCACGAAATATTTATTACAATGCGCTTTTGCTTGAGATGTGAGCTCAGGAGATAATGGAAAGGAACATAAAATACTGGGAAATATTCTGCTCGCCTCTTTGATGTTTCTTCTCCCCACCAACCTACATGTGTATGTGTTTGTATACGTATGCATATGTATGCATGTGTGTATGTGTATATCTTGTGTCTAGGAAGGGTCATTATGCCAGTAAAAATTAAATAATCACACACACTGATTCAATAACACTTCTTTATTTTACTAACTAGTCAAATGCCTAAGTGTGTAGATGTGTGTACGTATGCATTCATGTAAGTATATATGCATGTATGTATGTGTGTATATGTGTGGGTGTGCGTATGCATGCATTCATGTAAGTATATATGCATGTATGTGTGTGTATGTAGAGGTGTGAGCGTCTACTTACGTGTGCGCGCTCCGGTTTGTTTGCGCATATGCATGTATGTGTGCGCGTGTGTATGTATGTATGTAGTGCCATTGTTGTTTTTAAATTAGGTAGGCGTCTGTGCGTATGTCTGGAGAAAATGGAATGCGTTGGGGAGACTTCTAGGAGTTTAGCTGAGAAGATAAACGAAACTCTGGCGTGAGTATCACGACAGGAAACAATCGTCGATACTCTACCAACATACCAAACATCAACATAGCGGCATACTGAATCAACAAATGGATGTATTAGTATAACGCTCGGGAATAGAGAAAGTCTTTAACGTTTCGAGCCTACGCTCTTCAACAGAAAGAAACAAGGAGAGAAAAAAATATGTGTAGCGCTCAAATGATTCGAACTTAAATTCCGATGTCTACGAAGGTCCAATTCCGTGGGCGGTAAAGAGTAGTTATAATAGGAATGTAGGAGAGCAGACACGGGGTATATTACACGGATAAACAAGTTAAATATAACAATATTAAGTGTTACTGAGTTATACATGATCTGGGCGAATCTTTGCATGTGTATGTA
>NC_068983.1:82130078-82132462 GCF_001194135.2 Octopus bimaculoides
TATATGCATGCATGTATATACGTGTATGTTGAAAAATGGTTTTACTCTTGTGTGAAATGTATTTACGAAGTTACTTAGAACTACACATTAGAGTTGAATAATGCTACTTATTCAAAACAATATTTGCATAAGCTGCTAATCGGAGAGTTCTTCGTTTCCAATCTACAGGTGAAGGGGCGCTGTAGTTTCTGAAACTTTCTTATATATCCATCGGGTAGATACCCTCAGACATCCCTGGAAACAACTTCTTCGGAGATTACAGCTCTCAATGGAGGACAAGCATCATTTTAAAAGGAAAACAAGCCCCTCCCACCAAGAAAAAAAAAACACGGAATGACAGTGTTAATTCCATTGGGTTCACTTTACAGCATTGAAACTTGATTCTCTCTGGCATCACTTGCACGATGTTGAGAATATACCACCAGCATTGGTCAAACGATCTTAACATCAGATTCAGAATTCATCCTAGGCTGGCGCCACGTACTATTCGTCCTCTAAACAATTCAGGCTCATAACAGATAAATTCACTGCAATATAATTTCTCTTCCCCGATAGGCCCTGCAGCCCCAAAACAAATCAAAGAAGAAAAAGATTTCATTACCTTCAAAACGAAACCTGGTCAAATTTCTGCGAGGGATACCAGATAAGCCATCTATACCTGGATACATCTCAGTCAATAACAACTCCCTACTTGAATGGGCCATTATACCACGAAGCTTGGCTTTAAAATGACTTAACAAATACTATCAGGTGATGCTATTAAGTTATACATGATCTGGGCTAATCTTTGACCGAAGCATGTCTAAGTTAGCTAAGTTGAACACTATGGTTGACCTAACTGACTTATCACCTTCCCTGTAATTGTTGGCTTTAACATGGCCATTGCAGGTGTCATAATTTTAATATAAAATTGGGCGTGCATGAACATATGGGTACCTAAATCTTTGAATATATACATACGTTAATAACTCAATATATGATATAAATCAAATGTTCTAAGTATGATAACGTTATAACGATAACTTTTGAGATATGGTTGTGCTGGTCATGGCTAACGAGACGATTAGTGAAGAATGCAGCGTTTAGGATCCGAGATACTGTGTATGGGACTTTTTTATGCTAAAACATATACGAGTTAAAGTATATGTATTACTGGTGTTGAAAGGTATTTTATGAATATAATGATATGTAAAAGACATAGATACTGTGTTGTCTTGGCTGCGTTATCTATTAGATATTAACTCTCAGTTTGTTTCGAAGTGTGTACTTTTACGTAGGTACTTGAACCTGTACATATGAGATAAAAGCTTTTAAATTCAAATTTGTCTCAGGGTGGATTATTAAGTTGATTTTCTCTGTTGCGTGCATGATATAAATGCCGGTTTTCGTGTCTATATCTTTCTACTTGAATTTATATCTCGTAACGCTTGACCGTTTAATGAACAGACGTACTTGGATAAGCTAGTAGCAGCTCTTCTAGTTAATTATAAGAAGAGGAGGGAATATTGGTAGAATCTTGATTTGTTAAGTTGATATAGGATATGGTTGTAGCGTTTATTAATGAAGACATGCTTAGTCAGAACTTATTTTTAGACATATATAGTCAAATGGATACTTGTGTGGGTTGAGACAGTTGTATATTTGGAGGGGGTCACGGTATTGTATCATTTATATTTTTGACATACGTATATCTATATCTCTTTATATCTACTAACCGTTATTTTAAAAATACTTAATAGCGTTCTGTTTATCTTTTATGCAGTCATCAAAATTGTTATAAGTAAAAGAATTTGAATAACATCTGCGTTCAACTCCATTTATTTACTTATACTATACAAATTAATGCACATTAACCCGGAGTTTCTACTTTTGAATAGGTCACTACATCCTTTCGCGAATTTTGCTACCCTGGTAAATGTTTATTGAATTTTCCGTGTTAGCTGTAAACAAAGGATAATTCAGTCATCCATTTATATATATATGTAAGGGACGACCGTGCGAACTCATAAAAGGAGAAATGGTGACGAATGGAAAAACAGAGGACTCCTTTTATTTAAACGTGTCACACGGTCGAACATACAATTATATATCAAAGATGATGATATACATGATATGTTATACGACGATAACATAGATGACCAGTAATGAAAGACCACAACCGTATAAGATGAATAACAGAGATATTTATTGTAGCGTTAAAGATGTATGTCTGTGTGTGAGTGTGAATGCGACATATAAGAACATAATCAAAGACAGGCCGTCATACAAAGAAAAGTGTGTATGTTAGTGATACATGTGTGAGTTATTACAGCAGATAGAAAGAGTGAGTAAATGACACGTGAGCAATTATACCAGTTCGTTAGTACACTATAGGAAAAGTTCTG
>NC_068983.1:82133660-82137734 GCF_001194135.2 Octopus bimaculoides
ATATATATATATATATATATACCCTGGATGAATTTATAATGCAACTGTATCAAGAGAATGCAGTCAAATCCTACGTCTTAAAACGTGTATGCGGTAGACACATATACCGTGAATATATTGTGAATAATACAGTAATAAACAAGTTTTCGAGAATGTATAATTCTCCAGTCTTATTTATAATGTCTTGAGTATACATGTGTATGTAAGTTTGTGTGAATGAATGAGAAAATATGTGCGTATATGTGTGTGTGTGCGCGCGCTACGAAGCACAGAATATGAATTTATAGAAGCATGACATGACCCAAGCATAAATTTTAAAACTATCCATCGACCAAAACAAAAGTTTACTTCATATATATTTATATATAGTAACATTCAACGAATATTTTTACTGTAAATTTCATTCTCAAATTCTTTCTTATAAAATGTTAAATTTCCTAGGACAAGTATTCATTCACAAGATTAACACCGGTTCAAAGTTCAAACCAGCATCTTTAAAAGATCCATTCCTATCCAGAAATTCTATTTTAGAAAAATGTCAATCGATTTCTGTAGAACACACACACCTACACATACACACACACATACGCACACGCACAATATTGATGTTTGTTTTAATGTAAAGTGATAATAAAAACAATTTTACATTAACCTGCAACATTAGTCAATATTTGTGTGATGTATAAGTTCATTATTTTTGGACAAAAATAGTACTGACAGTGACCTCCAAGTGAATGTATATATGTATATATATATATATATATGTATGTATGTATGTATGTATTATTATGTATGTGTGTATATGTGCGTATGCATAATAATGATGATGATGATGAAGTGAAACCAAATAATCGTATTTTGAAAGCATTTATTACGTGCATTTCATATCGTTGCGTAACATATAATGTGAAATGCATCCCTTACACAAGATCTTCCTCAGTTAATACATTTCATATTACACATCACGCAATGATAAGAAACGCATTTATTAAATGTTTGCAAAATATTACTCGGTTCGACTTCATTATTATAATTTATACGACTTGATATCAGTACAAACTAACCAGTCTTGACTTCATTTACGTGGATACTCTACCAGGGATACTCTAATAAGAATTTGTAGTAGTTTGTTTAATACGCACATACATGTGCGTTTGTGTGTGTGTGTATGTGTGAATACATACATACATACATACATACATACACACATATATATATATATTCTTTTATTTTTTCAGTCATTTGACTGCGGCCATGACAGAGGCCCTTCGGTTTTACTCGAAGAAACGACCCCAGGACTTATTGTTCGTATGCCTAGTACTTATTTTCACGGTCGCTTTTGCCGAACCACTAAGTTATGGGGACGTAAACACAACAGCATCGGTTGTCAAGCGATAGTGGGGTAGATGAGCTAACACTGACACTAAGACACACACAAAAATATGTACAAACATAGATGCATACGTATATATATAATATATATATATATTATTTATGTGCCCTTTTAAAGCCTAGCCAGGCTCATGACCCCGGTTCCTATGGTGTATGTGTTCTCCAGCTGGACGAGATGCCAGTCCATCGCAACGTTACTCATTTTTGCCAGCTGAGTGGACTGGAGTAACGTGAAATGAAGTGTTTTGCTCAAGAACACGACGCGTCGCCCGGTCCAGGAATCGAAACCACAATCTTACGATCATGATGCTGACACCCTAACCACTAAGCCACGCGCCTCCACACACACATACATACGCGCGCGCACGCAGACACACACACACACACACACACACACACGCACGCACGCTCACACACATATATACACGACCGGTTTCTTTCAGTTTCCGTCTACTAAATCCATTCACAAGGCTTTGGTTGACCCGAGTTTATAGTGGAAGTCACCTGCCCAAGGTACCTCGCAGAGGGACTGAACCCGGAACAACAAGATTGGAAAGCAAGCTTCTTACCATACAACCACGCTTGCGACCATGCATACATGTATGTATGTATGTATGTATGTAACAAATGAATTTTCTTCATCGCAACCAGCGGATAGACATCCATCACCATGGTAATTGCATATGTAAATACATACATGAATACATACTTACACACATATATGCATGCATACATACAAACACATATACACATACATACATATATAATACAAATGCATCACGTGATCGACCAGACCTTCTAATATTGTTATACATCGCTGGTCACAATTCGCTTTGCCTTCGAATGATATTACGCCGCTGGCTAGGTGAGCTGGCCAATTCCACACCCGCCCATGATGGGAGAGTTAGTCGGTTGAAGGGTTGCCTATCTACAGCTGTTACAGCTGAGAGCTTTGCTCAAAAACTCAATGCGTCGCTGGTGAGTGCAACACCTTGACCACGTGCCTTCGCACGCGCGCGCGCGCACATAATTATATAATATACGTATGTATGTATGTTTGTATGCATGCATGTATGTATATATATGTATGCGTGTATGAATGTATGTATGTGTTGTGTCGACGCCCCCAGGTGAAGAAGTAGGATCTGCCAAGACATATAAATAGAGGTAGTCTGGCCGTGGTAGGAGCGTTGAGTAGCAGTTGAGTAGCAGTCGAGTAGCAGTTGTGTAGCGGTTGAGTAGAGATCATCCGAAGGTGCTAGATAGCAGTAGCTTGAGACATAACAGTATGCATGCATGCACGTATGTATGTATGTATGCATGCATGTATGTATGTATGCATGCATGTATGTATCTATGCATGTATGTATGTATATATGTATGCATGCATGCCTGTATGTATGTATATATGTTTGTGTATATCTGTGTGTGCACTTATGTATGTGTATAATTTTAAAGAGGTGCCAAGTTGTCTGACACTACATACTACGTATTCCTAGCAAGTAAAAATCTATCGACTAAATCTAATAACATATTTGAGAATATGGTGCTATTTGTAGATTAGTCGTATTTTATACAGAGCAGTAATTCTTAGGTCTTTGGCAATAGTGAAAACGTAATTTTATAGAAAGGTTTTGATCAAGAACTTCTTAGAAGCATCAAATTCCTCCAAAACAATCAATTAATAATCGTATACGTTTCGTACCCAAAGAAATTCCTAGATTATTTTGAAGTCTTTTGGGAACTATAAAATGTATTTCTTTTGAAATTGTATGTATGTATATATATATATGTATATAACGTTTACGGTTTATCTTTTATTTTTTTGCAGTCATTAAAATGCGTCCATACTGGGGCACCGCCGTGAGGAACTTTTAGTGGATCTAGTCTTTCTCATTGGCGAAATGAGCCCGGCTTCATTTTGCTCAGATTGCTTTCAATTTTGGTGAATCGATACTACTCTGAATTTCGATTAAGATCAACCAATTACTCTATCTCGTAAATTAAAGAATCTGATGTTATTTGGAATTAAAGCTGTGAAATCTTGGTAATTTTAGCCAATCAACAGACAGCGTGGCATTAGCAACTTATTACAATGACAACCGCACGCTGTGTTGTGGTTCACTTTTGTCTGTGCTACTATGTTGGGCACTTGATTCTTCACATCACGAGGTTCTTTTCACCCGCGTGTTTTGTTTTAATTTTTCTGTGTTAGTATATTACATATTTTCCTGTGCTTTTCTGTGGTCTCTCTCTGTCTTAGTATTTTTACATATTTTTCACTTCATATATTTTTGGGACTCACTGAAACAGCTGGATTTATGATTTCACTAGGTTAATTCTGTTCATAAAAATTTTAATTAGAAGTATTTCTTAAACCGTTAGCTTAACATTTCAATAGCTCAACTGAAATTTAACCCTCATAACAGAAATTGAGAGGGATATCGTGGAACAGAGAATCTGTGGGTGATACAGATAATTTGACATTATTTTTGAATTCTGCATGCACAAACGTATAAGATACAGGTATTCTTTTCCTTGGGACAAATTCTTCATTGACCAGTGTTATTCTTATCGTAGTTTACAAATCCAAGCATGAAAACGTCACTCAGCATTGGATGTTTTGGGAGACAGACGCTCCCTAGACCCATATATATATATATATATATATATATATATATA
>NC_068983.1:82138085-82138912 GCF_001194135.2 Octopus bimaculoides
ATAATAAATGAGTATATGCATATATTACGTACAGGTATGTGCATACCTACGTCTACCTGTAGGTGCATATCTGGGTACAGGACATTGCAAACAAAACGTAGACAAAAAATAATAATAATGGGACAAGAGCGCAAAACATCCAGACAGTTAGGTGATACAAGAAAGGGACAACAAAACACCCAGATAGACAATACAAAGAAAACAAGGACAGGGTATTCAGAGTTTTCTTTCATCAGATATATATACACACACTTGTGTATGTATATTTGAGAGGGAATGCAAATCAGAATAGGTAAGAAGTCTTGGAAGAGAACCTCTTTAAAAACTATATTCTTTGTTATACACCATCAATGCCATCTTGAAGTATAGGCAAATTGATCTATTGATGTTCGAATGAGCTGTTGCCTGGTGACCCAAAGTATCTTGCAACCTGGTAGCAATCTGTGCATGCTGTAACTTATTGTCAATAAATAACTACTTCAGACTGCAATACATTGCCTTTCCTTAGAGTGAGAAAGGCTGTAGCATAACGTGCAATTTTGCCACATCTTTCCTTAATCTGAATCTACCTTTAATTACAGCAAACTCATGTATTCAGCGTGGTCTCTCTGTGCGGTCTGTGTGAGCAGTACACTCACGGACAACTTTGTTGCTGATAAGATGTCCCTGCTTATCACCTTTTCTACTATGAGAGAATTTTCACTTTAAGTCAAGTAAGCAATCTTAACTATAGAATGAAATTGAAGACATAACCTTCTTATAGTAATATTTTTGAACCGTACACAGCTCTCTCTCTCTCTCTCTCTCTCTCTCTCTCTCTCTCTCTC
>NC_068983.1:82138922-82145471 GCF_001194135.2 Octopus bimaculoides
CTCTCTCTCTCTCTCTCTCTCTCTCTCTCTCTCTCTCTCTTTCTGTTTGTCTGTCTCTCACACACACATACACACTTTTTCGTTTTACAAATCCTTTGAACTAACTATTTAACCTCACAACATACATAAGCAAAATAATATAACCATATGCATTTCTATGTTAGAACGAAAATAAAGCTTGGTATAAAATTCTGTATGCGTAGAGCAGTGTGAGTGTATATACGTGTGTATGTGCATGTGTGTGTGTGTGTGTGTGTGTTAAAGTAAACGTACATAAGAACAATCAAATACGTATTTATTGCTAGCACATCAAGACAGACCACATGGTTGAAGTCGACAGACGCACAACATCACGTGGCTAAAAATAACTTGGTCGTGTTCAACACGACAAAAAGAAGGAAAATGAGAACACTACTAGGTGATGGGGCGGAATTTCAGGAGTTTCACAGCTCCTGATTGGCTACTGCTTGATTGAATCGCACGGTTGCAATTCAGCAGTAACCGTTGAAGACTCGTGATCTGAAACTAGCAGTTAATTCTCAAAAGAGTTATTCGTTAGTCCTTAAACGAAATGTATCGAGAATTGCAGCGATAAAGGCAAAATTTGATCGCGACAAAACTTTCAATTGCAGAATATTTTGTTTATATAAACTTACCAGCAAATTTCTGGACCCAGGCAAATGAAACGTGTAATGCTGCAGTTACGTCACGTGTGTCACCGAAGCAGCCACTGATTGGTTAAAATCTGATCAGAAGGCATGTCTCTAAAGTGTCAACCCTGCACATAGCTGGTGAAATTAGAGATAAAAGCAGCAATGACAAAAATAATAATCCTTTCTACTGTAGGCACAAGTCCTGAAATTTTGTGGGGAGGGCCAGTCGATTAGATCAGCACCAGTACACAACTGGTACTTAATTTATCGACCCCGAAAGGATGAAAGGCAAAGTCAACCTGGGCGGAATTTGAACTCAGAACGTAATGACGGGCGAAATACCGCTAAACATTTCGTCCAGCATGCTAACGATTCTGCCAGCTCACCGCCTTCACAACAATAATAATGATTTCAAATTTTAGCATAAGGCTAGCAATTCGGGGGAAGGAGATAAGTTGATTACATCGACTCCAGAGCGTAAGTGGCACTTATTTCACCGTCCCCGAAAGGATGAAAGGCAAAGTTGATTTTGGCAGAGATTGAACGCAAAGACAGGCAAAACATCACTAAGCATTTTGCCTGGCAAGCTTACGACTCTGCCAGCTCGCCACCTTTATTGGTTTAAAATTTTGGCACAAGGTCAGCAAGTTTGGAAGAAGTGATAAGTCGATTACATCGATCTCAGCGCTCAATTGGTACTTATTTTATCGACCCCCGAAAGGTGGAAAGGTAGGGTCGACTTCAGTGGCATTTGAACTCACAACGCAAAGACAGACGAAATGCCACTAAGTATTTTGTCCGGCGTACTAACGATTCTAGCACCTCAGTAATAATAATAATAATAATAATAATAATAATAATAATAATAATAATAATAATAATAATACCAACAACAACAATAATGATGATGATGATGATGATGATGACGATCCATTGGGAGCTTTATGAAAATTATGACCGAGAAAGATCAAAGACATGGTGTGACCAAAACCCAAAGAGAGTTACTGAGAATGAGGTTTACAAAATCCTGTGAGATGCAATGATTCAATGTGACCATCAGATTAGACATCGGAAATCTGACATTGTTGTGGTGAACAGAAAAGAAAAAAAGACATGCTTGATAATCCTGGTGACAAGAGGATTAAAGAGAAAGAAGAAGAAAAAATGAACAACCGTGATGAATTGAAGTGGGAAATACGCAGGTTGTGGTCAATGAAGAAAGTGGACGGAAAGCCAATAATGATAGACGCGTTTGGAAGTATCAGCACTCAACTACCAGCGTAGCTCAAAGAAGATTGATACAAATGTAAAGATAGAACACCTAAAAGATCCATGATTGCTTGAAGCATGATCAGTTAACAAGTGTCACTTTAGTTTGCTGGCTGTGGGCAGCTGACACTTTCCATCATATCCTGCAATAACAGCAGCAACAACAACAAGAACAACAACAGCAATATATATATATATATATATATATATATATATATATATATATATATGTCTCCACAATGTGTTGATGATGAGAAAAACATGTAATCGCTACCAATATAGCAAGAGATTTCTCCACAAAAAGTCTAAAGTAGACTCCTTAAGGATCGTTCTCCTTGGATATATATATATATATATATATATACATGTATATTACATATGTATGCACAGTCGTACATATGTATATCTTTTCTTCATTAAAATAATTCTTGCCCTCTGTGCGTGCTTTCAATTGTGATTTCTAAGATTCAGTATGGCTTATTTGTCAATTCTGCTTTGACCTAGAATACCAATTTTCGGGTCACCAGCTTGATGGTTGCACACGCGGGTAACGAAATATATACATATGCCTCCATAAATTGTGACTATATTCTCCACACATAGTTCAAATATATCTCTTCATGGTATTTCCTTCGAATGTATTTTCATTAAAAAAATCATATTTCATTCAAAAAATCATATTTCATTTTAAGACATATAGCACCATTCTTTATCTCCTACTTATAGTTCAGTTTAACTCTTTAGTATTTAAACAGGCCATATCTGGCCAAGATATTCTACCTGTTTTATATTCAAACTGGCCAGATCCGGCTTCTCAAATCATCCCTAGAATATCCTTCTAAAAATTCACAGCTACCTCATCAAAATCTCAAAAGCTACAAAATAATGCAAAATTTATTCAAAACATGTGAATAAAGAAGCATTACTTTGGTCGGGACAATGTGAATGCTAAAGGGTTAATAAGTGATAGCGTTTACATCTGAATTGAACAACTTCATTAAGGTATCGTTTTCTTTCTATTTCTTTTTACAGAAGTATTACATGCAAATGTTTTGTAAAAATGAATAAGAAAGTGCATCACACACACACACGAGGAAAGAACATGTCCATGTCGCGTGCGAATTTCCGTTCGTTCCTTGTCGTGCTTCATTTTAATTTTTGAAACTTGTCACTTAATATAACGCCACACAAATAACTTCTCCATGTCAGCTTATATTGCAAGAATTTTTTTGTGTGCTGTTTCTTTTTCTCTTACTCTCTCTTCTTTCTTATCTCACGACCTTACCTCTCTATCCTTTTCTACTCCTCTGCTCTCCACCACTTTTTCTCCCTTCCCCACTACCACCTGACCCGTGACCGTTCTCTTTTCATATTCATTTTCTTCGCTTGACCGCTGACCTGTTCGGTCATATTTCTCTTGACCTCTTGCTTTCTACATTGAGATCGTTTTCTTCACCGTTCGTTTTTTTTTCGTTTTCCCCTTTTGTTCTATCCTTCCTCTTTCCAGTCCTATAGGATATGTTTCATTACGTTACTTATCCACGTGTCTTGCCTTGTCTCACTGCCCTATGGTCTTTATTTTGTTTGTATATTTACATTTACACCTGTGTCGTTTTCGTATTTATTTCCGTCACTGTCATCAACGTTCGGTCAATATTTCCAGCTGCTATTCGCTATTGACATCATCCACAGTGAACAGTATTATCGTTAAAGGCGTGAAATTGTAATGTTCTTTGGGGGACGATAACTGACGAGGAAAAAGCATGCCTATGTCTTGAATGTGAATTTTCCGTCCACTCCTCGTACTTCTGTTTAATTTTTGAACACAGACAGACAGAGAGAGAGGTTTCATGAAGTAAAATTAATGTCTTTTAAATGATTGAAATAAGAAACAAAACAAAAATTCAGAGCTAAAGAATGGAATAAAAATATAAATCAGAGACAAACTCAACAATACCATGTATATGGAAAGAGAGGGGGCAGAAAGAGAGAGAGAGAGAAAGAGAGAGAGAGAGAGAAAGAGAGAGCAAAACTTTTGTCGCAGCAAGGAAGCTTTCTCCAAAGTAACGAGTTAGGACTAGTTCATACATACATATACGCACATATATATACATTCCCGCACACGAATTTGATTGTGTGTGTGTATGTATATATATATATATATATATATATATATATATATATATATGAATTTATATATTTATGTATGTATGTATTTATATATGTATGTATGTATGTGGGTGTATGTGTGCGTGGATATGCGTGTTCGCGTGCATACTTTGTGAATTGAAATAAAAGAGACTAATACAAAACAAAAAATCATATTTAAAACATCGTGATAGATAAGTAAGAAGAAAACGAAGGTGAGTGACGCAGATGAAAGAGATTTGTGACTGACGAATGATTTGCTATGTGGTGAATGAGATGACAAGGATCTTATTGACTTACATGCAAGACCACATTCTGTACGGATGTGTTTCAGGATGGTCAGGGCTTTCATGTGAGTATGTGCTTGCTTGTTGGTTGAAACACGAGTCCAACATTTTGATTTACAGACAAGTCTACAGATGTCGCTATAACATGCTTTCACTACAGCAGCTTGAGTGGATTGTGCTTCGCAAGACACATTGTGTTTTATGGCTTCACAGATTGTAAGAATCCTCACAGGCTTCTGCAGAGTTTTCTCATTCAAATGTATACAGATCTTTGTATATGAATGTATATATATATATATATATATATATATATATATATACACGTTTATGTATGTATATATCTATCTATCTCTCTTTATCTCTCTTTATTATATGTGTATATATTTCTGGACCCAGGCAAAAGAGACTTGTAATGCGGTGTATGTATGTATATATATATATATATATACACACATATATATATATATACAGATAGATAGATAAGGCGATAGATAGATCGATCGATAGATAGATACACATACATACATACACACATATATATATACATACATATATATACATATATATATATATCTATGTGTATATATACACATATATATATGCTTATAAATATACACATATATGCATACATGCATACATACATACATGTATACGTGTTTTGTCATACAGAGAGAACACGCGAAAAGAGATACGTACACATGGACATATAAAAACATACTCAGACACATATACATACATACACAACTATAACATACAAGCAACTATAACATACAGGTAACTATAACATACAGGCAACTAATAAACCAAATAAGAAACGACGACTTGATCACAATAAAGAAAGTCTTACAAGAAAAACGGTGTTTAATATCATCTGATGTGATTATTGCTCGAGATATCACACGTCTTCATATCTTTGTATCATTGTAGAAAATGGTGTGAAATTAAAGAAACAATATATTATCAGTGAAAATATGGTACCAGATTCAAGCTAAGCTTTTGTCATGTGATGCCACTCCATTCTGTCTTTAATTACAACACAAGCGTCGCAATGTTTCGAATGCTTGTAATTTATGAAGAGTCTGAATAAATAAGAAGTTGTATGATATGCATAGTGATATGCATGTGTGTGTTTGTGTGTACGCAATTTAATACACACACATATATATGTATATATGTATGTATGTGTGTGTGTGTGTGTGTGTGTGTGTGTGTGTGTGTGAGTGTGTGTGTGTGTTTGCGAAATGCATTGAAGACATTTTGAGACTTTTTAAAGAGAGGCAGTTATAACTGTCCTAGATCATTGTAATTGTAATATATCATTACAATACTATTTTCTGATATTCTCTTATTCTTTTACTTGTTTCAGTCATTTGACTGCGGCCATGCTGGAGCACGACCTTTTTAGTCGAACAAATTGACTTCAGGACTTATTCTTTGTAAGCCTAGTACTTATTCTATTGGTGTCTTGTTGCCGAACCGCTAAGTTACAGGGGACGTAAACAAATCAACATCAGTTGTCAAGCAATGGTGGAGGAACAAACACACACACACACACACACACATACGACGGGCTTCTTTCAGTTTCCATCTACCAAATCCACTCTCAAGACTTTGGTTCGGCCCGAGGCTATGGTAGAAGACACTTGCCCAAAGTGCCATGCAACGGGACTGAACTCGGAACCACGTGGTTGTACTGGAGCTACTTACCACACAGCCACTTCTCTGCCCGTCAACTTTTGTTATTTGAGATTGTAGGAGAAAGCTGTAACTGCACTTTGAACACTCCCAATAAAACACTGCTTGTTATTAGTAATTAGTATGCAGAATGCAATCGAAACGTGAAGACAATTTCGATGCTTGCTATGGTAATAAAGTTTTGTGTGTTAAACTGGGAAAAAACGCTATAGAAACTTATGAACTGCTGTTGACTGCTTATGGATTAACTTGTATGAGTTGAGGTTCTGTTGCTAGCTGGCGCAAAAGGCAAAGCAAAGTCCATCAGGAAGCTCATAGTGATCCTCTTATTCAACAACAAAAGCGTCATCTACATCCAATGGGTTCCCTCTAGTCAGACTGTCAACAAAAAGTACCTTGTGAACGTTTTGAGGGAATTGAGGAAGAGATTTCATTATGCACATGAACACTGTATACGACAATTTCTGTCATATTTCATATATATATATATATATATA
>NC_068983.1:82145939-82147328 GCF_001194135.2 Octopus bimaculoides
AATGCTTGCTATGTAATAAAGTTTTTTGTTAAACTGCCCCCCCCCAAAAAAAAAACGCTATAGAAACTTATGGAATGCTCCAAATTGCTTATGGGTTAACTTGTATGAGCTGAGAATCTGTTATTCGCTGGCACAAGAAGGCCAACGCGACTTACCGTCACTTGAATTAGAGATAAGTTTGAAGCCGATGGAACTGTTCAGGATGTCCATGAGAAGCGTTCCAGAAAGCCACTGACATTGACAACCCCAACAAAGCAAGGAGTGCTGGAAAGGTATCACCGAAGTCCAAGAAAATCTGTGCGGCAAGCGAGACGTTAGGTTGGTATTTCAAAGTCGTCTGTCCAACGCATTTTGAAGCGTTGTCAATGGAAAAGTTACATTTCAAGATTAGTCGATGCTGTTAATGACCGAAAAGTGCAATATTGCGAGTGGTACTTGGCACGATGTGTAGAAGATGCACACTTTCCAACAAAGATTGTGTTGAGTGATTAGGCCACATTCAAATTAAATGGTTCAATTAAACGCCACAATTGCACCTACTGGGGACCTGAGAATCCACATGTTATGGTGGAACATCATCTTAATTAATCAGGTGTTACACTATGGTGTGGTTTTTCATCAAGAGGATCAATTGGACCATTCTTTTTAGACGCTACTCTGACTAGTCCCGTTTATTTGAACTTGCTACAACAGTCTATCATTACAAGCATTAGAGAAGACTTTGAAGATGAGGAGTTTTATGTTCAGCAAGATGGTGCACCATCACACTACCATCGGGATTTTTTATCCTTCCTTGATGAGAAGGATCAAATCCTTCGTCCAATCCACCTTGTCCAACAGGTGGATTGGATGAAGGGGTTTCGTTGAATACCTTCCACGTTCATCAGACCTCACACCTCTAACTTTTTTTATGGGGATACCTAAAAGACAAAGTCTACGCTAAAAGACCTGCAACAGTTGCTGATTTGAGAGCAGTCATTGAACGAGAATGCACACAAAGGCCAAACGAATTCTTTCATGATGTTTGTGATTCCATTCCTTTGCGTTGTCAGCAGTACCTGAACCAGAACGGACGTCAGTTTGAAAACAGGCATTGACAAAACAATAAAATAATGTCTGTAGATTCTATTAAATTTTGAAAATGAAATGTATTATTGTAAATACCTACTTTACAATTATTTAAAGTGTGTATACATTTTTTGGGACCTCCCCGCTCTCTCTCTCTCTCTCTCTCTCTCTATATATATATATATATATATATATACATATATATATATATACTCTTTTACTCTTTTACTTGTTTCAGTCATTTGACTGCGGCCATGCTGGGGTACCGTCTTTAGTCGAGCAAATCGACCCCAGGACTTATTCTTTGTAAGCCTAGTACTT
>NC_068983.1:82147904-82148695 GCF_001194135.2 Octopus bimaculoides
TATATATATATATATATATATATATATATATATATATATACACACATGTGTGTGTGTGTATACATATACATGTGTGTGTATGTATGTTTATGAATATATGTATCTGTCTGATCTATATGTATTTGCATATTAACATACTCTCATATAAATATTTGTGCAAATATGTTTTATAAATCTAAGTAATACCAACTAAATTATAGACTTGAAATGAATAAAAATTTTACATTTCACTTTTTGCCTTCACTTTTTGTAATAATATTCATAGTAAATAAAACAGTTAATTTTTTTTATTTAAAAACTTGTAAAAATTTGGAATATATAATAAATTTTATGACGTTTATACAGCTGTTTGAATATTAATTGATATAATAAACGTTGGTATAAAGAAGATTTACCATAAAAAATTATTGTAATGGATTAAAAAATGTAATGGGCAAGTTTAGATAAATTGTCTAATGATAAACAATTTATATGAATATTTTATATAACATTTTGATTTTTAATATTTTATTATTAAATTGTTCATTATAAAAAAAGCTTATGAAAATAGTTTATTAAAAATTAACTTAAAAAAATTAGTTTAAACATAAAAAGTTTATTTTGTCAGCTTAAAAATATAATAAACAGTGTAGATTTAATAGTTTAAAGATTAACCATTATACAAATATTTTATATAAATTTGTGTTATTAAAATTTTATAAAATTGTTCATTACAAAAGGTTTATAATGAAAAATACTTTATTAAAATTTATTTAATTAAATGATGTATAATTTTTTTTTTAAATGAAGTA
>NC_068983.1:82149203-82152153 GCF_001194135.2 Octopus bimaculoides
ATGTGTGTATGTGTGTGTTTGTATGTGTGTGTGTGTGTATGTGAAGTTTAAATAAAAACGTTTACGTATTTATATAATAAGTTTTATACAAATAAAAATGTTTCTAGAAAAAAGTTTATATATTAGTTGGGAAAGAAAAGAATTAATCTAACAAACTTTCAAAAAACTTTATTTGAAGACAAAAAAAACCCCCAAAAACAATCTACATTTATATTTATATTTTCTTGGAAAGACATTTATGACTTCAAAGAGGAGGAATTCCGTACTATATGCTTTGTTAGATTTTGTTGGCTGCAATAATACCTGTTCCTTGCCAAATGTATGTAAACGTAGCCAAAAAGAATATATTCAGCAAAAGCTAAATATCTCCAAATAAATGGTAATTCTATGTAAGTTCTGAATTCGTGTTATTTGAATTACTTTTTTGTATTTTTTTATATAAATGTGTGTGTGTAAGTGTGTATTTCAAAGATATTCTTTTTATATCTATATTAAAAAAATGCATTTTCTAAAGTGCAAAGCCAATCATACAACACGTTTGTAAGATCTATAGTTTTTGCAGAGATTGACTCCTGCAATGCTTGATTTAATATGGATAGGAACATTCCTCAACTGAAGGGCTGCTAAATTTGAAATGTTGTGGAGTAGTTTGTTGTATTCTTGGACAATACTATTCATTCAACCAATCCATCTCTCATGAAAGGAAAGAAACATAGCTAAAAGTGGTGACACTGTGCTGAAACAGATTAGTTTGAGATTCTCAGACTTAATGCTTTTGATATTAATCTAATTCTGGTCCCCAGATACAAATTTACTAATGCTCTGTTTTAAATTGTTCATATTTAAATTAATCCCTTCCATTATAATTCTATACAAGACCATCTTTAACCCTTTTAATACTGGCTTACCTGGGGCTTCCTCTGGATCTGTAATATAAAACTTCTTATTTTAAAGGATCTAAATTACAAGACCCCATCAAAATGTCACATTAATTTATGTTCTGAAAAACAGTTGAATAAGGATAAAATAATTTTACTAAATTCTTCCTTATTTTCAAAGCTAATAAAAAATAACAATGTGTTTCAACTGAGATATAATAACAAAAGGGTTAATGAGAATTGCTGATAATTATTGATAATCCTTAAACTTTTTGATTATTTTCAAAATTAATTAAATCCCATATGCAGCATATTTTGTTAGAATAAAGTCATGAAATGATTAAGCATGTTTAATTTTTATCCTATGTTGATTGTTCTATTCTCTCATTATTCTCACTAGACTAATCTTTCCATTTCACCTCTCTCTCTTTCTCGCTCTCTCTCTCTCTTTTTCAATCCTTTTTGCTTTCCATGCCATTATTTATGGTATAATAATATAAATTCAGTCTTGTGGTGATCCAAATGTAGGTTTGCATCAAGGTATGGTAATAATATCTAAAAGATTTCAAGAAATAAAATAGCCTGCATTAAATAAAGGAAAAAAAAAAAAAAAGAAGACAGAAAAGATATAATAGTACGAGTTAATTACTTTTATGTGGTAAAGAAAAGACAAGTAAATTCAACATTTCGGACTGTATTGGTCCTTCATCAAGAAAACGAGAGTAGAATAAAAGGAAATGACCAATCTGTAGGAGTTATATCTTATGATGAAAGCCACATTTAAAGGGGATAAAACGGAAAACTTTTAATGTATCATTCTTATGAAACATTCATCTTTTATTTTTTTAATTTTTCTCTGCTTTTACTTGACAGAAGGTCTCTATTTGAATCATTGAACATACTCTTCCATACAGAATAAAATTAGTTACCTTGGACTCAAGATTATTTTGATTTTTGCTTCTGTTCCTGAAAATTTTGCGATAGTTAGTAGGCATACTTTAACTATAAAGTAAGTATAGGAAAATAAGAACCGGAATGGGCTGTAGCTCTTGATATAACCAAGTAATAAACCAGACTCTAATGAAATGAAGAAATGAATCATGTCTTACTCATTCTCAGTTTTTTGGTACATAGGCATATATATGTGTGTATAGGTGTCTGTGCAAGCATATACACATACATGTATACTTGCCCAAGGGAGATATTTTTCTACCCTTCAATAGCGTATGTGTTTTTATTTTTGTAACCAATGGTTCCATCACACTGGACTCACAACAGCTGAAGACATGCAACAATCACTGAATTGTTGACACAAGAACTTAATGTCCTAAATGTAAGTCTCCGAAACCGTCTCATTTAATATATATATATATATATATGCACTTGTTTGTTTGTGTGTGTGTGTGTGTGTATGTGTGTGCACACAGAGAGATTTCCATAATTTTTAATGATGAGCCACCCATTAGTTCGATCTGCTTGTCAAAATTATCAAATAAGTAGTTAAACATTCCATAAGCACATGTTCTTAGCATCATTTCCAGAGAGAATCAACGTGTTATAAAGTGTGACAAAGCTAATCCTTTGAACTATAAGTGCAATGCAGCTGATAACTTTCCAAACAGCTTCCATCCACCCAATTTCCCCAACAATGCATGTGTTAACACAAGGCTAGAGTAACAGATCTTTGCCCAAGAAGCCATGCAATAGACCAAATCTGGAGCTCATGATTTAAAAGAAAATTCTTTGCCATTCAACCATAAGTATGTCTTGAGCTGACAGGTTCCTTACGCAGTAGCTTCTCCTGGTTTCTGGGATGTTAACAGCCTGAGAGTACAAGCCTTCCCCAATATATTGTAAATTTAATTCCTAGTTGCTCATTTTCAACTGAGTGGACTGGAGACCCTTACTCCTTGACAGAATGTACTACTTGGACAAGGAATTAAACTCACAACTTATTATCTTGAACCCAGTATCCTAACCGTTTGGTCACTTGCCTACACACACACAGATACACACACACACATACACACACACTCTATGTATATATATATATATATATATATATATATATA
>NC_068983.1:82152163-82163715 GCF_001194135.2 Octopus bimaculoides
ATATATATATATATATATATATATATATATATATATGGCTTAGGTATAGTGATATTAATAACATGATTTAGAACTCAGTATATGTATGTTTCATAATAGAGCATTAGTTGAGTACAGAATATGTATATTTATATACATACATACATACATACATAGGCAGGCATACCGATTGAAAGATAGATAGATAGATAGATAGATAGATAGAATGATAGAATGATAGATAGATCTGTAAATAAACAGATATACATATACATGTATATATATATATATATATATATATGGACACACACACACACACACGTGTGTGTGTGTGAAGATATTATACTTTCATAAACAATGCACTAAGGTACTGCATTGTGATTCTGGGTAGCATATGTTTTGCAAACACCAGGTAGTTCACAGATGAATAGTTAGAAGTAGGAAGTGTATACAGCTGTGAAAACAATAGTTATACAACATTATGCAAAAGTACATAATTGCAAACAAAAATAATTGTCCCACTCATTCTCCTATGGAAAAAATAGTTGCAAAACAAGCAAACAGATAAACACAGACATTCACACACAGAGTTTAACCTTGGGTGGCAGGTATCACATGCTGCTCTCTTTCATGCCACAACATGGTTCTTAGTAGAGCTCATTCTGTGGTATGCATTCCGACCAGATTCCCATTTCCTTCAGTTCCCATCATGTTTTTTTTTTTCCTGAAGTCATTCACTTGTAGATGTTCAGACTGCATATCAACCACACACCAGTCTTAACTCGTCTGGGAATGTCTTTCAAACAAAGGGGTACTTTACACCCTTCTATGACAAACATGTTTTTAGAAAAAATCCAACAACAATACCACTAGCCTATATGTACGCATGCATGCTTATTGTATTTTTGTTATTCTGCAGACAGTGAAGAAGATATATATACACCCATATGCACCCCCCCCACACACACACATATATATATATATATATACATATATATACACATATATATATATATATATATATATATATATATATATATATATATATATATATATATATATATATATATATATATGTCTGTATGTATGAATGTATGTGTGTATGTAAGCATGTGTGTTGGTGTATATGAGAGACTGTATGCACGCATGCATTTCAGACCTTTGTGATCTGTGTTATGCCTGTGAGTGTGTAGTGTTATGATACAACAGAAAGAAAGTCAGTGATTTCTAAGTCCTCTGTCCCTCTCCCCACTCCATTTCACTTACGTATTTCTTCCTTATGCCCTTTGGAAAGTCTTGAGTATCTCAACTTCCTGTTTCCTTTCCTTTGTACACCTAGCATTCTATTCCTAAGTAATAAAACATACAGGTTTATGGGGATATGTATTTATATAAATATGCACAGAGACTCACTGACATATATACATGTGCATGTTTGTGTATGCGTGTGTGTGAGAGAGAGAGAGAAAGAGAGAGAGTGTGTGTGTGTGTGTGTCTGTGTGTGCGTGCATATACATATATATATATATATATATATATATATATATATATATATATATATATATAAATATATATATCCATATAAATTTATATATTTTTATTTTTAAATACGTATATACACGCACATATATATATGAATAGATAGACAAATAACTATGCAGACAAATATCTATATTTTTATATATATAAGATTTGTGTATATAATATGTATATGTATCTATATATATACACACACATATATAATGTATATAAATATATATATATAATATTTATGTATCTATGTATATGTATGTATGTATCTATCTATCTATCTATCTATCTATCTATCCATCTATCTCTTTCTCTCACTCTCTCTCTCTCTCTACACACACACATGCACATATATATGTTTATAGATATTGAAGTATTCTTGACAGTCTCTTTACAATATACCTCCTGTATTTAATCCTTTCCACTTCTATTTTCCTTTAGGGACCATTTTGAAATTATTTCTTATTACCTTTCTGAAACAACTATCATTTCTCATTGGTAATGCTTTGTAACTATTTCATTCTTTCTCCCAACCTTGCTGAGTTATACACCATGCATTCATAATATCAGCAATGCTAGATTTTGAGTGACTAAATGTGTAACCATCTTTAGTTCAATAACAACTGAGAAGGTGAACAGTCACCAAAACATTTGGATACCCTGAGAGTAAATTATGGTAAATATTCCATAGTTGTTTTATGCAGTACATTTTGATACATTTTGCCCATTTGTTTAATTCCCAATGGCATAAAATCATAGCACCAACTACCTGCTGAGTCATTGTACACTCTTGGTGATTAAATATCACATTTAGTTGAATTAAGATCATACTACCTAGGTTCATGTACATCTTTCTTCTACATGTGTTTATATAGATAGACAGACAAACAGACGGGCAGATAGATAGATAGATAAATAGACAGATAGATAGATAGATGTGTTTGTGTGTGTGTTAGTGTGTGTGTGTACGTGTGTATGACTGTGAGAGCATGTATATGTGTGTGTGTGCCTCTGTGTGTGTATGTGTGTGTGTGTGTGTGAATGTATTAATTAAGTAGAACACAACTCCAGTCTAATCCAGTGATTAAGTGCATCACAAATCTTTGAAAGTAAGAAGGAAAAAAAAACAACATAAAAGTAAAACAAAGTACAACAAATAACAAACATACAAGCAAAAACATAAATAAATCAGTTTGAATGGAATGTGTAGATATTCTGTGAATCTTTTCCAACAACACTCAGTTGCCAGCA
This sequence comes from Octopus bimaculoides, assembly GCF_001194135.2. Classification (NCBI taxonomy): domain Eukaryota; kingdom Metazoa; phylum Mollusca; class Cephalopoda; order Octopoda; family Octopodidae; genus Octopus; species Octopus bimaculoides. Next base: position 82,154,924 of record NC_068983.1, read on the forward strand.
CGCGCCCAATGAAAATAAAATTAACAACCGTGTTATGAGTGACAGCAGCAACTGTTTTTCAGATTTGCCCATTTGATTTACTTGAGTTGTCTTTGGTATGTAGAGACAGCTCGTCATGTGTTTCTTAATTGCCATTCATTTTTAAATTTAGATAAAACAACCATTTCTTTCTCCATCTAACTAAATGCAACCTATATTGTTTCTGACTGCTTTAATTTTATCTCCTCAAAGAAAGGGAGTTCAAATTTGGTCTCGTTTAGCTCAGACTTTTCTTAACAAACTGTTGTTATGTGAGGCTATGTATATACTTCAAATTTTAGTACGCAAAAATAGGGCCCCTGTTTTTGAAACTGGATTCAAGTGAAAGGTGAAAGAAGCTGTAGTAGAAGTTGGATATTTGAAGTAGAAGGAAAGAGATTTTGGATGCAATGAAAACTGACAGGAAACGTGTAGTTTTTCTAGTTGTGAAGCAGTGGTTCATTGTGTAGGGTGAGAAGAACAGGTGGGACTTGGTGGCAGAAGTAGATGAAGGGTAGGGACATAAAAGTTGCACAGTAAAGATTTCAGTGTGTGTAGGTATAGTGGGATGAAATAGACCAGAAGCACATCTTGTGGAAAAACCTGCTTTGAATGTCTGCAAGAGCATTCTGCTTTGTAATTGTTCCTCATTTGATGTGCTGCCATGTAAAAGTGAGATGTGCAAATAAATTTAAAAATCAACAGAGTTTCTGGAGCATTTTTTGTTGCATTGATCTACTTGTAACTTATATTTGGAGGTGCAATCAAGTATACAGGCAGCTAGCAGAAATTACAAGCAAATTATACAAATGAGGAAGGATAAGAAACCACAGCAGGTGGAAAATATTGAATTTGTGAAAGAGAAGCAAAAGAAAAGAGCTGAGGAAATGATTACTCTATTTTCATATTTGTGAGATGTTAGCTGTGAGAGATGACTGCAAGATGTTGGTGGATGAGAAAGGAAAGGAGACGTCGCCAGCAGAAGTCATGAAGATGACTTAGAGACATCATCTGATTCTTGTGTCAGAGTGGCAGGTTATGTCTTATAAAACTTTTGACACATTCTGTACAAAAGCTTCAAATGTACATAATAAGCATTGTTATTCACATTCCCTGCAAAAGTTTCTGAAGAACAATATTTTTTGTATAGACTTGAGGAGGCACTAACATCTTGGCTCCCTAAAATTTCAGTCTGTAATTGCAAAGTATTTTTGTTTTTCTTCTGCAGAAATATGCTAAAGCTTAATACATGAAACCTCTCAGTAGGATGATTATGAGGTAATAGTGGAATATAGTGGAATACATAGATGATTATAAGGTAATAGCGGAATAAATTCATATACAAATACACATAGCATGTTGAATTTATATTGATGACACATAACATAGCCATATTGATTAGATTTTCCATTAAGGAAAAAGAGAAAATTAATTTAATCATCAGAATTTATGAAGATAAGAAAAACGTTGATTGAGCATTATAGGACACAGAAGTCAGAAGACTGAAATTTCAAATACAAAATAATAAACAGAAGAAGTCCACCCAGTAACTACATCCCAAGTGGAATAAATTTGAAAGTAAATGATATAAAAGGCAGTAACTTCAACAGCTTCAAATGGTCTAGTATATATATACAAATACACTTAGTGTGTTATATATATATCGATATGATTCTTGATTGCTGTTCATGTGATTATGATTTCTAAACTTACTACAGCCACCTGATTCTATTTGCCTTAGTTTCATATCACAATAAAAAATATTTGTGCTTCACAGTTGAGAAATAGTATCAAGCCTTTAAAACAATTACATCACCTTATAAGCAAATGCCCCATATTTTTATGGAAACTATTTCAAGTATCTTAACATGAAAATTTGACTGTGAAATAAGTTGGCTGCAAATAAAATAGACAACTAGATATATATAGAAATAAATAATAAAACGTGAACCAGGACACACCAATAATTTTGAATGGTATTTTATTGTTAATGTTACTGTCTTTGTCATTGAGACAATACATTAGGAAACCTTCCAAATTACATATTTATCCTGTAAACAACTGAATTCATCAGAATTTGAAAGTTCCCTTATGCAGATCAACATCAGTCTCTTTGGCATCTGTCTGATAATATATATATATACACACACGCACATATATATACAGATATATGTACATACATATACATAAATGTGTGCATATGTGTGTGTGTATATGTGTATGTGTGTGTGTATGTTTATACATATGCACATATATATATATATATATATATATATACGCAATCACACATTTACATCTTTGCTTCTAGTTTATGTACAAACATAAACATGCAAATATTCTAGTGCAATGCCTGTATTTCACATACTCAAATAAACATAGGTGTGTGTTAATATACATACATACATACATATATGTATGTGTTTATATACATACATACATATATATACATCTGCAAATATACATATATATACGTGCGTAAGTGCACACACACACACACACACGCACACACACACATATGAGTATTTGAGAAACATTGTGAATTCTTTGCTGCAGGGATATGAAGAAAGTTTTAGTTGAACCAAAAGAGCATCTTGAAGACGAGAAGTCTTAACCTCGAGATATTAGCTGTCCCAGAATGGCTACAACACATACATTTTTTTTTTTTAATTCGGTTTTCTTTCGAAAGGAAGTGTGAATCAGGCGATTGCTTGCTGCAAATGAGTCATGCAAAAGCTTGATGCCTTGCACACCGGATGCAGAAGTAAAGAGAAAAGTTTTCAAAACATCTTTTAGTGATACCAAAAAAAGACAAAACACCAACCTACATACACATGCACATTCGCAAGTACATATACATGCACACACACACACACACACATACGCACAGATACACACACACACCTGCACAAAAACAATAGCAAGAATTCTACAAAGACATCAACAACAACAACAAAAACAAGAGAAAAGGAAAAAGTAGGAAACTTATTTTTTCTAAAAATAACAACAATAACAGTCAGTAGCAACAACAACAATGATGACAACAACAACAACAACAGCAACAACAATAATTAGCAGCAACATAACATAAATTTGGATTGTTTATCTGTATTGTTGTATTCTGTTGATATTGTTTGTTTTTTCCCCTTTTGGTTTAACTTTATTCCATTTATTGGTATTTTTGTATTTTTAAGAAATAATTTTTATTTTACATCTCAGCAACAGCAAAAATCATAAAATAAAATATTGATAAAATTATAATACTTCTCATAAACAAATTGTAAAAAGGTATAGAGTTGTCATAAAATCCTAACAAGAAAAATAAGTTTGAAAAATAACAGAAAAATATATAAAAAAAAAAAAACAGTAAAATGATTTCTTGAAAAATTATCTCTTTTCTTTTTATTTTCTTTACTTGTAAGAATCTTGATAGTTAAGTATAACATTTATAGGGTTTTAATTCTTTGTGAAGAGGTCAAGATTAAATATTACAAAAAAAAGAAAAAGAAAAAAAGAAAAACTGATTGGGATTTCTCTAATTCTAATGTTGTAATTAGTTATGTCTCAATGCAGAGATTTCCCTCTCATCCTTATATAAAGTTTATCGACAAAAAATGGATAAATTACAGGTTATGAAATTACAAAATTCTCTGTTTGTTTGTCATAACAAATTAGTTATGTCATAATGTTAAGAAATATTAATTACTAATCACTCACCATCATTTTTTATCAATCATCATCTTTGTTTTATGACTGCTTTTACTTCTGGTATGGACTGGACAGGTTTTATGAGGCAATATTTGGCTGTTTTTTCTCTCAAGTGAAATGACTATGTATAGTTTTCAGTATTAAGTCATTTGAATAAATGAAAACAGCTTCAATTCTTAAAAAATTCAGTCTGCAGGGAATGAGGCTAAACAATCAGTAGATATTGTAGTATTTGACTACTCTATTCTTTAAATCCAAATTTATTCAATTAGAATAACAAATAAGGTAATTTGCTTAATGTTTTTCATACAAATGGCATCTCTGAATTATTTAAATCCTAAACAAATGTACAAATCTAGGCATTTAATTAGTGATTCATATCTATTTTAACAAGTAAAGTAAAGGTTATGATCAGAATAGAGCTGAAATATGTCCAAAATAACATTAGGTATTTTTTTTTTCTTATTAATGTAATATTATTTTTTCACACACTGATATCGTTTTTGTTTTTCCTGTTACTGCTTATTTATTTTTAGTTAGCTTTATCATGTTTCATAGCATTAAACCTTTTAGTAACATATTTCTTTTGAGCTACACTGCTTTCATCTCAATTACTTTTGAAAATAAAGAAGAATTTAGTGAAATAATTGTCATTATGAAGTTGGTGTTTGGAACAAATTAACATGAAAATCTGAGGGAAAGTTTTAATTTAGATCACTTTAAGGTAGGAAGCTTGTATGAGAGAACAAAGAGTAGTCCCAGGCAGGTAGTAGCAAAAGGATTAAATATGCAGACACTAACATTTCATTTTTTTATTGTGCTTTCTAGAAAGAAGGTGGTTTAGAGATTATTATTACTATAGTATCAGATCAATCTAAGTCTTTTAACTTGAGAGAAACTGCGCAGAAATCTTGCAATGAACTATACCTGTAATTCAAGCACTGAAGTCTTGTCATAGACTATGCCATGCTGATTCTGCCAATGAATTCTATTATAGGCACACATATCTTGGAATATTCAGTTGCTTCCACATTAGCTCAATGAGTGCATCAACAAGGTTTTCAGGTTAAATTTGATAGTTTTTATATCTCCTTATTTTTCAGGAACAGCTTGTATTGGTGAAAAGTTAACGGTGCTGGAAAGCATAAAAAGTAAAGTTGAAGTTGAGAAAAAATTAGCTGACATGGAAGACTGGCAGCCATCTTAATATTGGAAAAGAGTTACCTGTTTTATGATGATTCATGCCAGGTATCAAAATGCCAACATCATGACTGCAGCTCAATGCCCTATGAACACTGTCAAAGCTGTAAGACATGATGTGGACCCCAAGAAAATGAATTTCTTACAAACTGTGATAGTCTTTGGATATATTTCCTATGAGGATGATGTTATGTTACCCCACACTTTTGAACAGGCTCAGGTCAGACAGTTATGTGAAGCTATCGGAAACTGTGGTCAATCTCTGGCTGGAGAGAGTTGCTGCTGGAAGGCCATATGTGTGGCAGCAAGATTTGGCTTCTTGTCATACCTCAAGAAAGAGCCAAAAGGGGTCGTCAGAGAATTTCTATGACTTCATAAGCTCCAATTTGTGGCCTCCTATTTCCTTCCATTGTAATCCCATGGATTATTATGTGCACAGCTCAGCTGAGAAAGACACCAACTTCTCTGCCTGCAACAGCAATGCCAGGCTGATGGCCAAGATCAAGGAGGTGTTTGAAAATCTTCCCACAGGAACACAGTGCATGTGCCAGGTTCCAAAGCCATCTTGAGGCTGTGGTGGAAGCTGAGGGCAACTACATTAAGTAAACTATTATCTTCCAGCTATAATCTAGTTGATATCTTTTGATTTAAAAAAAAAACACTTTTATTTTTAGATGGAATATTGTTTGTTTTTCCTTTTATGCAAACTGTCAAAATTAACCCGAAAACACTACTAAATGGTAAATGGTAAGCCATCATTTACCATAATGAACTTGTAATGGAAATAGCAATAATAACTTTTAAGCGCAAAGTAATACTGTTTCATTTTGCTACCTAATTACTTCTATTCTAATTAGATTGGTAATACTACACCCATTAAATATATTCACAGGGCATCCAGTCTGTGCCAGGGTAGAAAACAGACATTAACGGATGATGATGATAACATGCATATATATAGTTACAGTGGAGTGAGGAAGCAGATTCTATAGTCATTTTCAAACCCTTCAACTCAAGAGACTTCAAGTCATTTACCTAGACTCCACCTTTGTGCTTTTCTTGCAAGACTGTTACAAATAGTAGTGTGGGATGTATGAATGAATTTAACAAACGGTAATCCGACTCACTGACTAAAAAAACAACAACAAAAAATCTACAAAGCAATGATAAGTAAAAAAAGGAAAAGCAAACCTTTGTGCATGATATAATAAATTACAATACTTCTAACAACTCATGTATTGCTGTTTGTATAGTTGTAATTAATTCCTTACAATGATTTTACTCATTGCTTTTTATATTCCTTCATTAGTTTTTTTTCCCTTATAAACCACTCTTTTGTTTGTCATTCCTTTACTTTCAATCAGTCATTCTCTCTCTCTATCTCTAATGATTTCAGATGTTACAGGCCAGAATGAAAGTGTAAATTTTCTGAAGTTCCTTCAACTCAACCATCTTTTTCTGCTTGCCTCCGGGGGTTTGAAACTGGAGGTGTGGCTGTCAATACTGATGATGATGTTGTCAACAATAGTGTATGGGTGGTAGAGGTAAAGATAATCGTGATGGTGATAGTGCTGATGATAGTGGTGATGACAATTGTTATACTACCATTGTGATGGTGATGGTGGTAATGATGATGGTGGTGGTGGTGGATGGAAGATGATGCTGGTGACAATGGTGTGTTGATGGTTGTGGTGGTGGTGGTGGAGGTTAAGGTGGCGGTAACAGGGGAGGAGTCTTGAAAACTCGATTCTTCGTGTTGTTAAGGTAATTCTGCATCACTGTTTCATGTGTAAGTCATTAAATAAAACTGGACACAGAAGGGAAATTAAAGTTGAGCAGGAAACCAACGAGGTGTCATGCTTTCTCCTGCATTTACATCCGATGACATTTTTATCCCTGGGGCAAAGTTGACATTGAGATGCCAACTTCAAAACATTTATTTATTTGTTAGAAAATGAGCTTCATAAAAAAAAACTTAAATAAATAAAAGTAAAATAGAAAATAAAAAAAAATAATTCTGCAATGTTTAATATATATTTTATTTTACTATACTTTTAAATTTATTTCATCAATTTTTTTTATTTCCTTTTTGAGATTACACAAAAAAAAAATGAAAAAAATGTAACAATAACTAAAACAAAAATGTGACAAAGTAGTGAGATGCTAAGGGTATGAGAGATGGTGTTGTGTCAGTGAAAAGAAAAAGTGTAAAATAAGGTATGTCAGTGTGCCATAAGAAGATAGGAATAGCAGGTAGATGTGGCTTGCATAGGTGCAACCGTGACTGTGATGACGCGAAATTTACTTAACAATCACGGGGTTTCAGTTTCCATCCGTATGTGTGGCACCTTGGAGAAGTATCTTCTGTTGTAGTTTCAGACTGACCAGTGTCTTGTGATCGAAATGTGGTAAAGGAAGCTATTCAGAAATGTGCTGTATACATACATATATATCCTCGTCATCGTCGTCGTCATCATCTTCGTCAACATTGTCACAGCTGCCCTCATTGTTGCCCTTCACCGTTGTCATTGCTCCAAGTGCCACTGTTATTGTTGTCATCGTCATCCACTTTAGGATTAATATTTAATCCTCCTAAGGTGGTGAGCTAGCAGAATCTTTAGCACACAGAGCAAAAGGCTCAACAACATTTTGTCTGTCTTTAGGTTCTGAATCCAAATTCTTATTTCTTTATTGCCCACAAGGGGCTAAACATAGAGGGGACAAACAAGGATAGACAAATGGATTAAGTCGATTACATCGACCCCAGTGCGTAACTGGTACTTAATTTATCGACCCCGAAAGGATGAAAGGCAAAGTCGACCTCGGCGGACTTTGAACTCAGAAAGTAATGGCAAACGAAATACCGGTAAGCCTTTCGCCCGGCGTACTAACGTTTCTGCCAGCTCGCTGCCTTGAATCCAAATTCTGCCAAGGTCTACCTTGGCTTTCGTCCTTTCAGGGTTGGTAAAACAAGTACCAGTTGAGTACAGGGTTCAATGTAATTAACATACCCCTGTACCTGAAATTACTGACCTTGTACCAAAATATGAAACCAATGTTTAACTCTCTTACATCAGTCAATCATTTTTGATAGGTGTGTATATATGAGTTTGTGTAACCATTCATGTTATAGTGCAGTGTTCGTGTACCTGTGTGTGTGTCTGTCTTTATATTACAACTATCTCTCTATGCGTGTGTTTCGAGTTGGGTGGGTAGGTGCAAGTTTCTGTGTGGTATTTATGTGTATGTGTGTGTGTGCATGTAAATATGTGTGTACTCGTAAACATATGTGTGCATGCATATGAATATGTGCATGTGTGTGTGTGGATGTGTGGGTGCATGTGTGCATGTGAAAATGTGCATGCTTGCACTTGTGAATATGTGTGCATACATCTGTGTATGTGTATGCGTGTGTGTGTGTGCTTATATATGTGAGGAAGGAAGGTTTAGAATTATTTCCTGCAACAGATCTCAGGTTTCCTGCTCACAACACATCTGATGATCAAATAGATTTCATCTAAGCTTTCATTGATATTTGAACGTACAGAACAGCAACACCAATTGACTCTGATATTGGTAATTGGAGTGATACTGACAAAAAAATAAAAATACAATGACAACAACAACAGCAGCATCAACAATAACATCAATGACAGTAGTGGTGGTGGTGGTGGTGGTAGTAGTAGTAGTAGTAACAGAGAAACTCTTGAAATGCTAAGATTTGGAAATAGAGATAACCTGAATGTGGAGCATGAAAGCAGAAATAATCCCTTTAATAATAGGTGAAATAGGCATGGTTGAAAAACATATATTACAAATACGAAACTAAAACACCAGGACTTATAAATTATATATATATATATATATAT
>NC_068983.1:82167179-82169341 GCF_001194135.2 Octopus bimaculoides
AACACTGAACACATCTTATGTAAAGAACTTTCAATACAATAAAAATTACAAAAGTGGAGAAACAAACCACAACACATACCCAAGATACACACAACTGTGCTCAGTAATGCAGTGAAAGCACATGATAACAATAAGACAATACTGAATGATAATAACAATAAGAAGAGAGCTCAGAAAGCACAAACCTCCACCAAGGCAACACTAATGTCTTCTCAGTGATTTGCCAGAGATGATTTTTAAAATGAGAATATCTGAAATAAACTAGACGACCCTCACAATTGAGAATACTAAAATTGAACCTGATCGCTCTCAAAGATTAAGTAAAAGAAACAGGAAAAATAATCCAGAATCCTTGTCCGGTACCGGATCAATTTCCAAATCTAACCTGTTCATGCCAGCCACGTGGTCAAACATCCTTAAAAGTTTCATTTGAATTCATCCTGTGGTTCTTGAGATATCTTGTCCACGGGGAAACAGACAAATAAACACAACTGAAAACAATACGTCCGCTTTAGCGAAGGCGGAGGTAATAATAATGATGATAATAATGATAATAATAATAATAATAACAACAACAACAGCAGCTGCAACAACAAAAATAACAATTATCACAAAAACAACAATAACAAATGATGATAATGTCACCATTGATGATGTTGATGGTGATGATAACACATATACAGAAAATAGAAATAAAAGTAAACTGAATGGAGAATGTTGATTTGCATGGTTTAAAACTTTTCTGAGTTGAAACGTTATTAGGGATGGGGTTGTCTTTCTGGCCCCTAAAAAGATTTGTAAAGCAATAGCGTCTAATAGCACAAGGCCTGGCATACATAGTAGCATGTTTCAAGTATGCTCCTGAAAGTGATCCAATCAGCAAGGTGTTCACCTGTCTCCCCCAGAATGCCACAGAGTTTGCGTTTGATGCAGTATATATCGTTATATGATGTGCCATATGGGTAACATGACATTGTGTCCTGGGGCCCCCAGTGATGGTTGTAAAATTTTTAACGTAGGGGTAGGTACTGCATCACCAGCGATCGCATTTAGTAGTGCCTGCTGGTTGTGTGTGTTTGTGTGTGCGAATGTGTATGTTTATATATATAGAGAGAGATATGAACATCGATAGACAGAAATATATATATATATATATATATATATATATATATATGTATATATATATATATATGAATGCACGATGAACATCTTCCTGTTTCTGTTTACGATATCCTCACAAAGATTTTGTCAGCCTGAGGCTATAATACTTGGTGAAAATGACCTGCATTAGGACTGAACCTGAAACTACATTGCTTGAAATCACACTGCCACATCTTTAAAATTATGATTTCAAAATCGTGGAGTTCGTATGTAAAGTCAAGTTTTAAAATATCAGCTTAGCAGTAACAACTGTTACATAGATTATATGCAATGATAATTAATGACCTGTTATTAAAAAGTATAAGTCGTTTGCTTGTAAACAGAACTCAGCGTGGTAGCATCAATGCAATACTAAACCTTAGCAGCTAGTGTTGTAATATGATTCTGGAAACATATCTTTCTGTGTAATATTGAATGTTCTCCTCTGTACTGAGATGGCATCGATGAACACAGTTGGTAGCAATGTGAAATGAATTGTGGAGAAGAACTTGACTACGGATTAAAATCACCAGTAATTCAATTGAAGGTATATGAATATGCACATTTATATACGCATAATAACTTTATGGATTGCATTTCACACTAGTATGGAACCACTTCTCAGTACACACACACACACTAAAACACACATATGCACACAGAAACAAGCACAACATATATATGTATGCGTAGATATATTTACATATACATGCATATCATGTATATGCATATACTTTTTAGCAAAGTAGACAGTTATTAATTTTGACTTGTGATTGTATAATTAACAAACTTGCTTCCTATCATGTCGTCTTAGGTACATTTCCACTGCACGGCACTTTGGGTATGTCCTCTGCTACAACCCTAGGCGAATGGATTTAGAAGGAGGACACTAAAAGAATCTTTATGCATATATATATACATACACACACACACACGTGTGTGTGAGAGAGAGAGAGTGTGTGTGTGTGTGTGTCTGTGTGTGCGTGCATATACATATATATATATATATATATACATATATA
>NC_068983.1:82169930-82178763 GCF_001194135.2 Octopus bimaculoides
TATATATATATATGCGTGTGCGTGTGCATATATATATATAACACGTGTGTGTATATATATATATGCATGTACATGGTCTGATCAATAAGTATCCGGACTGTTAACATAGTAACGAAGCTAAAGCACGCAGAGTGAAGCTGCTTGGCACAGATTGACCTTGAACACTGCTGTGCATGCGCACTAAGTTTTAACGTTCTAGCTCGCTTCCATGTAATATGACATAGGAGGGCTCACATGAGAGATGCGAGCAAGTGCCAGCAAAGGAATGAGAGAGAGACAACCGTTGGATATACATAGAGAGTAAGTTTATTAAGGTAGTCAACTGTGTGTCTGTGTGCATGCGGTAACATAAATAACACAATATATATATGACGAGCCGTCGCATAAACAATAGTATGTATACAATGATATGTGTGTGTGAGTGAGAAATACAGAATATGGAATAAGGTCTGTAACATAGACTATAAGATAAGAAAGTACTAGTTCATAAGATAAGAAAGTACTAGTTCATAGAAGAGTTACACAGTAGGTAGAATGTTCGTACGCAAGAGGTTGTGGCCGAATAGCAGAGCTGTGGTGTCACATGTTGTGTGTGAAGTTGAGCGTCGATGCTGTGACCGGTTACTTGGTACAGAAGATTCTCGCAGGTTGTTCTGGCTGTTATTTTCGAGGTGGAAACAATCCACACAAACAGTGGTGAGACGGAACCGCGGTTGCTGTTGGTAGCGTGTACTCTGGTGGTGGTGTTGGCGCTGGCGACGACATTGTAGTAGACAGTACATCGGTGGTGTTGACGTCGTAGGTGGAAACTGGCTGGAGCTGTATTCTGCGTGTGGTCTACGACTAGACCTGAAGAGGCCTGAGGTCACGAAAAACTGGTGTAGATAAAACAGGGCTATTTATAGATTTTAAAAATGGCTCAGGAAACAGCACAAAAACTCTCTCTCACGTGACCTTAATAGAAGGCCACGATTGGTTGATATGTACCCTGGTGCGAAACAGAACTGTTGACAAATGTCGCGCAAATAAGAGCCAATCAGGGTGATAGACACAAGGGTCCAAGCGGCTGAAAGCTAGATGTTAGCTGCTTCGCTATCATTCGTAAATAAATACCCGAGAGAGAGAGAGCTTTCACTACATATGCATATGTGTGTGTATATATATATATATATATATATATATATATATGTGTGTGTATAACGAAAGAGAGGGGAGAAAGAGAAATTGATTACTTTCACTAAACAAATAATTTCATATTTGCAATTTTAACTTCGATTTATTTCGCACAACTGCTCTCTTGCGTTTGTAGTAAAGGTAAGAAATTCTATATATTTTCCATAATTGGTATTTTGACTTTTGTTTTAAGTTAAGAACTGTAGAACTATTTAAACAAATTTCTGATTAATATAATAGTATTACTAATCATTACTTACAAAAAAATGTAGACTTTTATTTGTTGCACTTTCGGAATAGCTGTCTTACATAAAGCAGAATTTCTCAGTTTTTGTTTTTTTTTCCGAGTATTTGTCCACGTTTTATAATACATTTCAAAATACTGGCGGACTGACTTTCTTTAAAATAAAATATTTTAATCAACGCTTTTTAATCCTTTTCCCCTCCCTTCATCGTACCTTTGGAACACAAGCCATTACTATTATTTTCTCTCCCACTGTTTTTCTTTTTTTGGCTATTTTTCTTCATATTGTAAAATTCCATATTTTGAAGCACTTATAATCCGTTCATCTTTTGTAGGAAAAAAATCTAGAAAATATATCATACATAAATCGGAATTTCAATGTTTTTCATTTCTTTTGGAGATTTTAACCGTTAAAATTAGAATGAAGATGTGGAAGTACAAAATTTTTTCTCTAAAAACACGTATTAAAAACTCCACGCGTCTCCGGCACGTGGTGGTGGCGAACCCTGCTGTACTCTTTCACAACAACTTTCTCTCACTATTTCTTCCTGTTTCTGTTGTCTCTGTATTTCAAAGGGCCAGCTTTGTGTCACGCTGAGACTCCCCGAGAACTACGTTAAGGGTATAAGTGTCTGTGGAGTGCTCAACCACTTGCAAGTTAATTTCATGAGCAGCTTGTTCCGTTGAATGGATCAACTGGAACTCTCGTCGTCGTAACCGACGGAGTATCACGGATCTTTACTGTATGTATACGTACATACAAACATGCACCCATATAACATGACAATAAAAATATATTTAACAAGTCTCAGACAAATATGCAGGAAATAAAAATAAAACAACAATAAAATTATATGTAGAAGTGATAAGTATATAGGAAAGTAGGTTATACATCATTAGATGTATACCTGACTTTCCTATATAAAATTTAAAATATAAACGGAACGCTGAACTCCAGACTATCAACACTAACAACATTTATTCAGGTGGTAAATATATACATCTTTAGCTCTTGTTTGTTGTTACAGCTTCTGTGTGTGTGAGCATGGTTGTTGGGACGTTGGTATGTAGATGTAAGCGAGCTGTCGAGCGTAAGTCCGAAAGATGGAGAGAGACAGCTAAACACGTCCATGCTCAATCGCTGGCCAGCAAGAAAGAGACAGAGTAGAAGCGGGAACGCTTGGTTGTTGAATTCCACGCATGCGTGAGACTACGCATGCGCACGGCGTTACTACAAGTACAATCTATTTAACAAAAACGAATGCATTACAAAAATCAACAATATACTACACGACACCATCGAATTTGTGAAAATTTTGAGTAACAGCAACTGTGATGTGATAATCCTTAAAAATAAACGAATAACTGAATCGCCTTTATGTTATAACAGCATTTCTGTTACTTATTGGTTTGTTAATATCAACAGCAACTACCTTTATAAATTCATCTAGATAGCGAATTTTACCTTTGATAATCAACTATTTGCTTCCAAAACGTTAAACTTGCCAGTCATTTTAATATAGCAAAATTATGATGCATGCGAGATCATTGCTTTCTTTGATTAAATTTTTCTGAGAAGATAAATATGTTGTTAATACTTTTGATTTGGTGATGGGTAGTCTAGACTGTCTTATTGGTTTTTATCTTTACATTTATTATGTAAATTAAATAGATTACTGTGTGATTTATATAGAGATGATGGGTTCATTATTACGCATAGAATGGAATTCCATTGAGCAGATGGTTTCAGAAACTAACGATAATAGTTGATAAAAACTTATACATTGATGATATTAAACATGACATTTTAATTAGACACCATTTAGACAAGAAGAAAATATTGCAGTGTGTATATGTATGTATGTATGTATGTATTATAGTTCCAAACATTCCGCTTATATTATAACTAATTGGTGAAAATGTTAATATACGTTTATGCAGTATCTTGTCTGTTGCATTATCATTCACCAAGATAATATCCTGTTTTAATGAAATTTTAGAAGACATGGTTTTATGGATGACATCAAATACATAACACATAATACATATATGTAGATATGTATGTTTGTATGTATTTATATATACATAAACACACACACATATAGGGATCCGAATTCCAACTCCTACGTCCTACTCGTGGATGGTGGAAAACGCCAAAGTAGGGGAACGTTTGGCAGGGTGAAGTATGGTGGCGCCTGGGCCGCTATGGTAGGCGTGAAGGCTTGTCAAGAACCTATTAAACTGAAGGAGCTCTAGTACAACCATTCAGGCTGGCGTCAAGGCAAACGCTAAAAGAACTGGGTTTCGGAAACTCGATGCAGCTCCATTGGTCCAAGACAACCACGTGATGAGCCGTGGGGAAGGCCTTGGAGCGAAGTGCTGCCATCACGCATCCCCTACACTGTTGTACCAGTCTCTCAATTTGCTTGTCCATATTTGGCCAATTAACGTAACTTCTCATAAAGCTCTTCATCCGGACAATCTCCGGATGTCCAACATGAAAATCTTTTAATACTTTGTTTTGCAGTATTTCAGGTATTACCACTCTTTGTGCATATAATAATATCTCATCACATACTGAACCTACGTCACGCTCATTTATATTTTTTGTGTTGAACAACATATTTTTAATCTTATTTATAAACCTATCATTTTCCGATTTCAATTTAATTTCTTCCAACGTTACCGGCAAATCACGTACTACATTGCACAAAATGTTCTTCAGTTTCTTTTCTAGTTTTAACGATGCAATCACCGTGTCTTCAAAAGGTTCCTAATATTTTGGAATCAGCCTAGACAACCCGTCTGCGTGTTCCATTTTCCTCGATGGCAAAAACTCCATCTGAAAATCGTAGTTCAACAGAGTCGTTCCCCAGCGCTGTAAGCAGTTTGCTGAGTGCGTGGAGATACCCTTTTACAAACCGAAAATAGATAATAACGGTCAGTGATCCGTTTGCAGTGTAAACTTCCTCCCATGTAAGAATTTATGGAATTTTTTAACTCTTTTTTTCAATCTGGCT
This sequence comes from Octopus bimaculoides, assembly GCF_001194135.2. NCBI lineage: Eukaryota > Metazoa > Mollusca > Cephalopoda > Octopoda > Octopodidae > Octopus > Octopus bimaculoides. The sequence continues at coordinate 82,174,368 of NC_068983.1, forward strand.
GTTGTTTCTTTCCGCTGGTAACAAAACTGTCGATGCATGTGCAATAACTTTGATTTTACCATCATTAAATTTATACAATATCACTGCTCCTATGCCATATTCACTGGCGTCCGATGCTACAATTATTTTCAATTTTGGGTTGAAATGAGTTAATGATAACTCTGAAGTTAACCGCTTTTTTAGTTCCTCGAATGATTTCTGACATTCGTTTGTCCAGCTCCATTTCGAGTCCTTCCTTAGTAATTTGTTCAACGGAGCTCTTAGCTCATACATTTTAGGTATGTACAACTGGTAATAACTTACCAACCTTAAAAATGCTTGTAGTGTTGCTTTGTTAGTGGGAGCAAACATTTTTTTTTTATCGCGTCAATCCTAGAAGGGTCTGGTTTTTGTCCTTTTTCATCGATCACCTGTCCTAAGTACTTTATTTTAGTAAAAAAAAAGTTCACATTTATCCTCCCTTACATTAAATCCATAATCACTTATTCGTTTGAAAACCTCTTCTATATGTTCACTATGCTGGTCCCTTGATTCACTTTTAATCAATATGTCATCCAGGTATGGGACCGCGAACTCACAATCTGCCAGCATAGTATCCATTACTTGCTAAAATATTGCTGGTGCAACCTTCACCCCAAATGGCAGTCTTTTGAAATGGTACAGACCTTTATGAGTATTAATTGTTAATACTTTAGCACATTCTTCGTCTACCTGTAATTGGAGGTAGGCCTCAGACAAATCCAGCTTGGAAAACATTTTCCCACCATTGCACTTGGTAAATACTTCCTCTGGATTTGGCAGCGGATAATTATACTTTTTTAAACAGTCATTCAGCCCAGTTGAGAAGTCCACACATACTCTTACCTCGTTATTCTTCTTCTTTATATATACCGTAGGAGCCGCCCACTCCGGGTAATCCACTTTTTCAATTACTTTCAGGTCTTCCAATCGTTTTAATTCCTTCTCATCTTGATTCAACGCCGCAAACGGTACACTCCTTTTCGATTTAAACACCAGCACCACGTTTTTTTTTAACTCAAACTTTACTTTAATTTTTTTCACACATACTGAGCTCTTTCGAAAAAATATCCGGGTACATCCTTTTCAGCTTTAATTTCATTTTTTCCGATGCTTTCTCTGACACGGGCTGTGACGCATTCACCTTGTTACACAATGTATTCAGTGAAAAATATTCGTCAAAATATTTATCGTTTTCTCAAAACACAATTCCGCGGGCTTTCTCGACAAAATAAAGTTACAAAAACTTTCATGTTTCGGAGTAGCAAGCTTTCGCAAAAGGAGTCTTACCTTCCTTTCACTAGACCATCCCTTGCATTCCTCTCAGAATATATCTTCGTATCATCTCTAACATGCAGCAAAAGTAGTTCCTTCATCTGGATTGTACTGAAATTCTTCGATGGAATTTGCAACACCATCTGCTGAAAATGATTCTGTACTATTTCTCGCCTGCAGTAACAATTCTGTTAACTTCTGTAGTTGCTGCTGCTGCTGCTCTTGTTGTTTCACTACCGCTTTCAGTAACTCTTCCATTTTTGGTGCTAGTAGAAACCTCGTCGCCACTGTTATATCGCAATACTACACAGTGGTTGTGTAAGCTGCGAATCCTCATCGTCACTGTTATGTCTCAATGCTACTGCTATCTAGCACCTTCGGATGATCTCTACTCAACCGCTACACAACTGCTACTCAACTCTCTACCACGGCCAGACTACTAGCATACTAGCATGGGTTGGACAAATGCTTGTTATTGAGAATTTATTCTACGGTTGGGTGCCTTTTTTTTTCTGGTTAAGAGTAAACCTGTTTTTCCGGTGAGAGATATTTCATTTCACATATTTTCAAAAATGAAGTGCGAGAGAACGATTTGTTGATAGAGAATGTCACACATAGCATTAGAACTTTGTACTCGATCGCGTTCATGCAAAGACATTGAGTGTAAACATTCACACAAACACACGCACACGCAGGCATACATGCGCGCATACAGACACGCACATGCATATGCGCACGCACACACATACACACACGTGTAGAGACAAATAAACACATGATAGGCTTCCGTACATTTTCTGTCTAAGGTGTCATACGTTGAGATAGAATTTAAAACCATGTGATCATAAGGCAAACTTTATATTCATAAACCAACACAAGCTGCAGCAGCAATATCGTCGTCGTCATCATCATCATCATCATCATCCTCATCACTGCCAACACCAACGCCACCATTATCATTATCATCATTCTACAATTGCCTTTTTTTACGTTAGTAAGAGATGCATTGTGTTCCGAGGCAGTGTTTGCAACCAGGTGCTGTTCCTGTCATTAGGAATTTTCGTGTTTCTTATGACATGCAACAACATGATGTACCTGTTAAGAAACAGGATTGTGTGTGTGTGTGTGTGTGCGCGCGCGTGTTTGTATGGATACACGCATACACATATATATGATGCTATTATAAAAGACATTTGATTTATAGCAACAAACGATATAACCTCTTAACGAGTATTTAGAATGAAACCCAAAGGTATACTATATTCATTTTCTTGCATTTGCAAAATGAAAAGCATTATAACCCACAGTAAAAGCATGGCAAATCCTAATTCTAATATCTTTAAAATAACTATCAAATTTCTATTATTGTTTTTTTTTAATCTTTATTATTATTATTATTATTTTGTCAATTCGAAATATACTTTGACTAATTTGTGTCAAAACAGCTTCGAAACTTTTTCAAAGTATACATAAGCTGATTAAATGTAACTTTGAAAATTAAGTAACTGATTCATTTGCTATAATTACCTGGGTGCAATAAACGATTTATTTTCGAAGACAATAATTGCTTAATGAACAAGGCGGTGAGCTGACAGAAACGTCAGCACGCTGGGCGAAATGCTTAGCGGTATTTCGTCTGTCTTTATGTTCTGAGTTCAAATTCCGTCGAGGTCGACTTTGACTTTCATCCTTTCAGAGTTGATAAATTAAGTACCAGTTGCGTACTGGAGTCGATCTAATCGACTGGCCCCCTTCCCCAAAATTTCGGGTCTTGTGCCTAGAGTAGAAAGGAATATCATTTATATTGTGAGTTGAAATTCCGTCGAGGTTGACTTTGCCTTTCATCCTTTCGGAGTCGATAATTTAAGTACCAGTTGCGTACTGAGGTCGTTCTAATCGACTAGAGGAAGCTAGTCGATTAGAACGACGCCCCCCCAAAAAAAAATGTCGGGCCTTGTGCCTGGAGTAGAAAAGAATAATTGCGTAATGAACATTTTAGTGGGATAAAATAACTGCAAAAAAGGGGAAGAATTAGACAGCGATAGCTGTATAAAATCCGTGCTATTAGTATTTCTAGGTTGCGTAGGAAAATCATCAGTACAGTTGAAACTTAAGTTAATCTTAGTTCCTTAGTGTCAGATGTCCAGTAGCGAATCTCACTGTCAACTATATAAAGAATTCCAGTGTTTTTCATGCACTGATGTCGCCAATAGCCAGCAGGCATATTAAAAAAATAATTGATAGCAACAGAAGCAGTAACTATATCAAAAGAGAATTTTTATGTCCAACTTAACGTAGAGGTTGTGTTAGAACACCAAACACTGCGTTATTTAACTTGAAAGGACTTGTGGTGCATAAAAGCATTGATATGTATATCATTGGCAGACGAGAATCATCTGCTATAGCTGTCGGAACTGCTAGATCATGTGGTTTACTCCCATTTTGGGCTTCTCAGTATCAGACGTCTGGTAGCATCATAACAGTCGATAATGAAATACCAAACCTTTCAAATTGCTAACCACCTGACATAAGCATACTGTCTGCTCCATTTAATTTTGCATATGATGCAAAAATTACAGTTGCTCTCTAGCCAAAGTATCCATTTGACTGAACTAACCAATGGAGAGCCAAAATATTCTAAACTCAAAGCTATTTTAAAATTTAATTAAAACTTTTTTCCACTCTGACTGCAGATATTTGAAGATGTGGATGCATTCTGTATCCATGAAACTTTTAGTAATGTGGAGTTGAGTTAACATGTTACACACATGCACAAACAAACATGCGCATCACACTACACACACACACACACACACCACACTACACAAAAACACACACACTTTTATATACACAATGAGTATGAGAATGCTTACACAGAAATAGAGAGGCACCATATTTGTGCTTGGGCTGATCGGATTCCTAAAATTCAACTTCTTAATCATAGTAAATACTCAAAAAGTAGAAGAAAAAATGCTTGAAGAAAAAGCTTGAATGAATATCAATAAAGTGAGATAAGCAAACCTATGATTGTTCATTTCTCTCTCTCTCTCTACACACACACACATGCACAGACACATACACACACACATGATTTTTGGTTCAT
>NC_068983.1:82178891-82188389 GCF_001194135.2 Octopus bimaculoides
TATATATATATATATGTGTGTGTGTGTGTGTGCGTATGCGCGCGCGTGTGTGTGTGTGAGTTCATGCATACATTGTAAAATTCTTGAATCAAGGATCTAGGATTCCAGAATTCCTAAGAGGGCTTCATATGGTTTAAAGATAACTGTAGATGCATGATAATATTATTATGCATCACACCATCCAAAATATATATGTGTGTGTCTGTTATGCATAAGAAAGAGAGAGAGAGGGAGATAGAGAGAGAGAGAGAGTATGTGTGTGTGTACAAATAATTGTGAAAATAAAAGCTTATCTGGAAATAAACTTTTATTTATCTCTATTCATGTAATATATCACTATGAAGTGCAAAGTTCAACCTATTGGTTTATTTTTATGGTTTTGCTTTCACAATTTATTCTTATTTATTTCAGGCTGTCAAATTAGAGATGGAATTAAAAGCAAATTCCAACAATCTTATTGTATGGGTTCCACATAGAATGCAAGACAGATGAATCTACTTGCATATCAACCAATCATGGCCAAGAATCTGTCAAGAAATGTATGCCTCAGTGTTGGCTCCGAAAACTTCACTATGAAAACGAGAGCTTTGAAAAGGAGGAAATGTCAGTGATGACCTTCTGTGATTGACAAGAACTAACTAAGAGCCATTATTGAAGAGGACATACTCAGAGCAACTTAAGAGATTGCAGAAGAACTAAACATTTGTCTTTCAACAGCTGATGTTTACATCATATTAAGACATCTTACAACATCTTAATATGATGTTTACATCATATTAAGAAAGTTGAAAAATCTTGACAAATATGGACTGCATGAACTGTAAGAAAATGGCTATAAAAATTTTGCCTTTATAATGTCTGCTCTACATTTCTTTCACACAACAAAAACAGAAATTTATTGATTGCATTATAATTATTACATTGAGCAAGTTTTTAACCACACAATCAACAAAATGCACCAAGAACTACAGGTGTTTTATAAAACAGGTTGAATAACTTTATTTTAATTCCTCAAATGATATACTGAGCACCTGCTTGGTTTGCTTTTGAAGTCCTTCTGTTACAAGATGCTACACACCTAACATCAGTCATTTGTAAAGGACCACTTCTTCTCCATGACAATTCCCAATCACAAATCTAGCAAATTTCTCTCTTAAGTTTGAATGAAACTCTACACCATCCAGCACATTCCTTGAAGCTTTCTCTGAATGACCACTACTGCTTTAAGAACCTCAATAGCATCTTGTAGTAGAAGTAGATCTTCAACAGAAAACCAAGCAGGTGCTTGGTATATCATTTGAGGAATTCATATCTTTCAAGACTTCAGAATTCTGTGCTACAGGAACAAATATATTTCTTACTTATTGGCAAAAAGCCTTGTGGATTGAAATGGTTGTTATTCACTAAGAACCATCTATGAAGTTATCCAACATGTTTGATAAAACAACCAAACTTGCTACTAACAAAACCAATGTTGTGTGTAAAATAAGGAGAATATGCTTTAAGCATTTTGCTTTCAATTTATGATTACACTACTAAAGTTTCTTTTTTAATTAATTTTGAAAACATCAAGAATTTGGAAGCATTTGGTAAAATATCTAGCAAAGAGAACTGCGACAAGATCTATCAATATACACACTCCATAAGAATATATATTGTATAGATGATGAAGATGATGATGATGAAACAATTTCTCCTTATTTCTGTCTTCCTCAGAAACTGCGTCTTGTAGGCGCAGGAGTGGCTGTGTGGTAAGTAACTTGCTTACCAGCCACATGGTCCCAGGTTCAGTCCCACTGCATGGCACCTTGGGCAAGTGTCTTCTACTATAGCATCAGGCCGACTAAAGCCTTGTGAGTGGATTTGGTAGACGGAAACTGAAAGGAGCCCATCGTATATATATATATATATATATATATATATATGTATGTGTGTGTATATGTTTGTGTTTGTCCCCCCAACATTGCTTGTCAACCGATGCTGATGTGTTTATGTCCCCGTAACTTAGCAGTTCGGCAAAGATAGACCGATAGAATAAGTACTAGGCTTACAAAGAATAAGTCCTGGGATCAATTTGCTCGACTAAAGGCGGTGCTCCAGCATGGCCACAGTCAAATGATTGAAACAGGTAAAAGAGTAAAGAGAACACCCTAATAAATTTCATTAAACTTTTTCCATTTTCAAACATTCTACCCTGAACCAAATTCCACAGTCATAGAATTTCCTGCTGCTTCACATTCTCACCATAATAGATATATTCTTATTGTTACCTCAGTTTATCCACTTGACCCTTTGAACAATATGGAAATAAATCCCTGCACATCTCCTGCACCAAAACAACAAACAAATGGTAACATTATTTATTCTAAGATTCTTACATGTCAAATCAAAGTACGTTTTGGGTAGGATGTACTGACTGCCCAATGAACACACACACATACACATACACACACATACACAAACACACACACACACACACTATATAATATTATATATTTATGTATATACACATGTACATATACATACACATATACATGCATACGTACATTCATACCTACATGAATAATACATGCATTTTCTTGAACATGGCAAATCATATTTATGTCTTTATTTTTGTTAAAAAAATGTTGAAGCATTTTAAAACTTTGAATTAGACTGCTAGCTGGTTAATGAAATATCTATGACCTAACTACCACTTTTTCCTGTTAGTGTTAGTTTGAAGATTTTATGAGAATTTGAAAAATCCTAAATTATAGAAATTTTTTAATATCTATCTGGTATGAAATGTAAGATTTCTAATGTGCTTATGACAAATGTTTGACATTAGCCTGCCTGGGGAAATCTCTGTGAGTGAGTTTGCAAAAGAAAGACAGAAAGAAAGAAAGGGAGGAAAGAAATAAGGAAGGAAGAAAGGGAAACATATAGAAAGAGAAAGAAAGTGAGTGAAAGAGGGAGAGAAGTGAGGATGAGTGAGGTAAAAAATAATATAATACTGGGAACAAGAGCTGAAGATAACAAATGAAATATTAATGAACAAACGATTGTGTGCATATACATAAGTATGTATGTATGTATGAAGGCATGTTGGCTTGTTGGATGTTATAATAGTATATAAATATTTATGTTTATATATGCATATATATGGGCATAAACACTTATACACTCAAACATGCATGTATATCAACACACACAAACACATGCACATGCATACACACACATCACGCTTGTACATACATTTAAATTCATAAAAGTATGTAAGGATATTGTTAAGACTTTATAATGCCTATATACATGCATATATATGTATTATTCTTGAACAAGAATATTATTGACAGTGACTTCGAAGTTTTTGCCAGTTAAGCTATCATCAGGCTGCAATGCAGTGGTGTCAGCCTTGGCTTTATTTAGTCTCTGTTGAGTTAAAATCTTCCTTGGCATGTGTGTTTGGGTGGAATGGTAACTAGGTTTTAGAGTGGGTTGTTATAGAAAGGTATTTTGGAAAAAGTTTTATTGCTTAAATTTGGGATTATCTTATATTTCAGAATTTATTCATGTATGTAGAACTTGTAAGTATTTAGGTGTGACCCTTTTGGTAGGTAGGTATGGGATGTGTCATTAGTTTTAGTTATATTTGGTTTCATTGGATTTAATCCTTTGCTTTGAGAATATTAAGATCAAGGTTTCAAAATTTAGTCCAGTATTCAAAAACTTAGTAATTGGATGTGTTAACTTTTTTTTGCATTGGAATTTTTTAGGAGTTCACAAAAGAATGCAAGTAGGTAATATATTAAGCTGGTCAGTTTCTTTACTTGTTGTTATATAGTGTGTTTCCTGTTTTTATTTGGAAGGTGTGGGATTATTAATCTGGCATGTCATGGTGTTATCAGTATAGAAATTTGTTTATCTCGCACTTTGATGTTCACAAGAGGATATTAAGTTGGTATATAAAATCAAGGTTAATTTCAATGCATTGCAGTTTGACGATGGCTAAACTTACCATAATTTTTAAATTACTGGCAATAATATTCTTGTTTAAGAATAATAAATTTGTACCCTACAAAAGTATAAGGCAACCTATTTCATTAATCTAAAATGTAATCATTTTCATTGTTTTTATTATAACTAAGCATAAAAACAAACATTATTCAAAATATGTGTGTTTGTGTGTGTGTGTGTGTGTGTGTGTATCTATATATGTATATATATTTAGATGCCAGTATATATATGTGTGAGTGTCTGTATTTATAATATTATATATGTGTGTGTGTGTGTGTGGCCCGTAAATAGCACCATTTGAGCGTAATCGTTACCAGCGTTGCCTTCTAGCCCTGGTGCTGGTGGTACGTTAGAAAATCATTCAAGTGAGGTTGTTGCCAGTGTCACTGGACTGGCTCCTGTGCAGGTGGCATATAAAAAACACCATTTTGAGCATGGTCATTGCCAGTACCGTGTGACTGGCCCTCATGCTGGTGGCATGTAAAAGCACCCACTGCACTCTTGGAGTGGTTGGCGTTAGGAACGGCATCCAGCTGTAGAAACTCTGCCAGATCAGATTGGAGCCTGGTGCAGCCTTCTCGCTTGCCAGTCCTCAGTCAAATCGTCCAACCCATGGTAGTATGGAAATCGGACATTAAATGATGATGATGATGATATATATTAGTAGCTCACATCTTTTTACTGTGTACATTATATTAATCTCTCACTGGATGGAGCGCAATTTTTGCTGATCTTACCTTAACAGAACAGTAAAATGTATGTATGTATATATATATATATCTTCTTTTTCTTTTACTTGTTTCAGTCTTTTTGACTGTGGCCATGCTGGAGCACCGCCTTTAGTCAAGCAAATCGACCCCAGGACTTATTCTTTGGAAGCCTAGTACTTATTCTATCGGTCTCTTTTGCCGAACCACTAAGTTATGGGGACATAAACACACCAGCATCGGTTGTCAAGCGATGTTGGGGGGACAAACACAGACATACAAACACATACACACATACATATATATATATATATATATACATATATACGACGGGCTTCTTTCAGTTTCCGTCTACCAAATCCACTCACAAGGCTTTGGTTGGCCCGAAGCTATAGTAGAAGACACTTGCCCAAGATGCCATGCAGTTGGACTGAACCCGGGACCATGTGGTTGGTAAGCAAGCTACTTACCACACAGCCACTCCTACGCCTATGAACCACTCCTAAACATACATATATGTCAAGTTAACTAGTAAAGCATGCAATGAAAAGAAAAGCACAGGAAAATAAAATGAAGCAATAGCAATCAAAGCATGTGCGCAATAAGAATTATGTGTTACAATTGACAATGGGAATAATATGCCACTTGAAAAGAATAGGTTATCTAGCATTATGGGTTATACTCAGGTTTGTGATTTATATATATAAATATAAAACTGAAGGAATTGGAGTCAACAAAGTTGGGCAGCTAGTTTTTAATCACTACAATGTTTTGACACAACGTAGTTCTCTAAGAATACAGGTATTTGATTATGCAACTGTCTGCTTGCATAATCAGATCTAGTTGTGTTTCCTCAGGCAATATGTGAGTGTTGTCTGTTAGATTAAAAGGCCCTCCATCCATCATGGTTTGAATTTAGTAGTAGTTGATAGACTCATGGTGTGTGTTGCAAGAGTTCATCGGTTGTCAAGTGATGGTGGGGTGGGGGATAAACATAGACACACAAACATACATACATATATATATTTATGATGGGCTTCTTTCAGTTTCCATCTACCAAATTCACTCACAAGGCTTTGGTGGCCCAAGGCTATGGTAGAAGACCCTTGTCCAAGGTGACACACAGTGGGACTGAACCTGGAACAATGTGGTTGGTAAGCAAGCTACTTACCACAAAGCTACTCCTGTGCCTATATGATAATAATAGGCAGAAGGCCTGAAATTTTAGGGAATGAAACTAGTTGATTACTTCAACACCAGTATTTGACTGGTACTTATATTACTGACCCTGAAAGGATGAAAGGCAGAATTGACTTCAGCAGAATTTGAACTCTGAATGTACACAAGCAAAATATTGCTCAGTATTTTGCCCAGCATGTTAACAATTCTGCCAGCTCACCACCTTCCTTTATATGATAATGATGATGATGATGAGAGTGATGGTATCATCATGATAGTGGTGGTGGTGGTAATGTTGTTGGTGTTGGTGGTGACAATGGTGTTGCTAATGCTGCTGTTGATGATGCGGCAAAGAAGGAATAATACACCATTGAAAGCAGTGGTTGCTATTTAGTGGATGTTAATCACAGTTCCTAAATTAACTTTCCTATAAAAATAGCCAAAGTTACTTTTTTTCAGTTTTAAAAACAGTTGCAAAAGAAAAACAAAAGAGAAGAAAAAAAGAAAAATTAATCCCTACTACCTCAAAAAAAAAAATGTATTTATACATGTGATGAAAATTTTTTCAAGAAAATAATTTAGGGAAATTTAATCAGCATAATGGAATGAAGAGGCACAGATAAATTTAAGGTTTCATTTAGATTTAAAGCTTTCAAATAGTTGCAATTAATAAAATCACCATCATCATCATCATTTAACAGCTGTTTTCCTTGCTGGCATGGGTTGGATGGTGTATGTGTTTTAAGTTGAGGTATAGTGTTGTACACTTTATATCAAACACCTAAATTGTTTATAAGCACAATTAAAAAATACGTTTTAGTCACTTTAATCTTATTTAAGAGTAAAGAGTATATCAGGGTGTTACATTCATGTGGGATATATAAATAGCAACTAAGTGGTTTCCAAACTTTTCATTGCTAGTGCCCCAGCATGGCAACAGTTTAAACCTTTAGCATTTAAACCATCCACATTCGGCTAAAATATTCTACCTGATTTAGATTCAAAATGGTCAGATTCTGTCATTCTAAAAATATATAGACACATCATCAAAATCTCAAAGCGACAAAATTAATGATTAATGAAAAGCTGTGGATAAATAAGATTTGACTGAATAATCTGGATGTTAAAAGGTTAAAGACTAAAACAAGTAAAAGATAAATAGTTCCTGAGTCTTTGAAAGTTCTATACGCCCAATTGATTTTGAACTCAGCTTGTGAACTTTCAGTATTACCTTTGTAGACCCTTAGGATCTGTGGACCTGGGTAGAGAATTACCATTTCAAGATGCAAAAAGTAGCAGCAGTGGCAGTAACAGTAGTAGCATCAGCCTCCAGATAAATCATTTGACAATGGTCAATAGCTGACATAACTCGCCTCTCTTATATTTCATAGCAATTATTTATCAATGAAGACACACTGACAAAATATTATGTATAATTACCAAAACATGAAGAAAATGCACATCCAACAAAGAAATTATCAAGGGGATGTATCATCATAAAAGTGTGTCCCATAAGGCATCACTCAGAACATTTCAAAGTAAATATTTACACATGTAATGCAAGAGTGCACAACATCAATGAAGTGGTGCTACAGCTAATGCTTTTGTATTCAAAACATGTAAAATATATGCTTACACATGAAAAGTTTCGCTCAAATGTTTGGATTGATGCAAAGCAATGATGATAGATGACTGGTAGAAGGATTGAAAGCTAGCTCTTCTAACCATATTTACAGTTGTAGTAATGTGGTAAGTAAAAAGGACTCAATATAGTAAAGCAGAGTATTAATGATCCTTTCTACAATAGGCACAAAGCCTGAAATTTGAATGGGAGAGAGCTGGTTGATTACATCGACCTAAAGTACAACTGGTATTTATTTCATCAACGCTAAAAGAGATGAAAGGTAAGGTCAACCTTGGCAACAATGTGAAATGGTTAAGATGTTTGTTTTGCTATCATAACTAGTTTCAATCTTGCTACCAGTCATCTATTATCATTGCTTTGCATCAATCCAAACATTTGAGTGAAAGTTGGTTGACAGAAACTGTGCTGAAACCCAAATGGATGCATTTTACCTGAAATTCAGAAGTAATGCCTTGTCATATTCTGTGTTAGGATGATGAATACGAAAAGAGGATGGGCACTCTTTTGAGTAAATGCCTTAATAGCTTTCTGTAGAAGTTTAGTCTTATGTACCAGTTTGTATGCATGCATGTGTGTGTGTGTGTATGTAAGAGGGTGCATGGCCTAATTGTTAGAGTGTTGTACTCATGATCTCAAGATAGTGGGTTCAATTTCTGAACCAGGTGATGCTTTGTGTTCTTCAGCAAAACCCTTAATATCACATTGCTCTGTGATCACTGTGGCACTTGTCATGTGGCATGCCATGCACTTGTACACATAATGTTGATTCGATGGAAAGAGTGAGATAATGTACAGTACAAACATTTGATCACTACAGATAAATCATTTGCACAGGGATTTCAGTAAGAAATGGTAGAACCCTCTTTCAGAAACTCTAGAGACTACCCTACATATGTGCATGTAAGATTTTTCTTTGAGTTTTATTTGAGTTCTTCTTAAAAGAGTTCAAGCTGGATGCTAACAAAGCAACAAAATCTTTTGAATGGAATGAGTTCTTATTGTTTGTAAAATAGATAGTTGAGTTTGTGTGTTGGTTGAACTGTCAATACATATACCTTAGCGTGTGTATCTATTCATCCAAAAATTCTCAGATGGAGAACCTTTGAAATGTCTTACAAGTCTTCACTGTCTGCCAATAAATTAGATTTGGAGAATCTGCATTAGTTCCTTTTGTTTTTTTCTTAACCCCCCCCCCCTTATATTTCTAGATTTTTTGTGTAAATTTGTAGGTACATAGCTTAATACAGCTTTGATGATAAGTACAAATGAAAATTCATAGTCAAAGTACAAGAGCTGTAAGTTCCGCATTCATTCAACTAAAATATTCTTTTCTTCCTGGACATTTGATAGTACATTCGCATCCACTCAGCAGCTGACCTCTACAACTGAGCATGACTTTTATTCCCGGTTTCACATAACAATATGAAGTCTGTTACGTTTGCACTAAATTGCTGTTTATATTTGAGTGTTGCACCTGTATTTCTTGTTTTTAAAGGTGTGAGTACATATTGGTTCTCTACGTATGTAACTGGGAATTTATTCAGTTGTATATGTATGTGTGTGAACTTGCAGTCACCAGAACCATCATCCTCAGTATCACCATAAACATCGGCAACACCACCACTATAATCACCATCATCATTACCATCATTATCATCATGACCATCATCACTTTTCTCCTTTTAGTGAAACGATTTTACTTTCCTTATATTTTCCTAGTATGTTTTTCATCCATTAAAATTAAGTTTTGTCCCCCTCTCTTCTCTCACTGTCTCTTTTTATTTCATACATGCTTGCACACATATACATATATATATTATATATACACATTTATATGTATGTATATTATGTATATACATACAGACACATATATAAATGTGTATATATTATATATATATATATATATAGATTTATGTATATATATATATATGTTCATGTGCATATATATATGCATATATATGTTATATATAT
>NC_068983.1:82188399-82191944 GCF_001194135.2 Octopus bimaculoides
TTATATATATATATATATATATATATATATATATATACATATGTGTATGTATATCATTTTTTAACCTCCCATCACTCCTCTGATATCAATTTCTCCTCCTTTCCACCAAGAATATATTTCACTGTCTATTGAAAAATCTAAAGAATTACATCTGTATTGTCTTGGGAAAATATATGGCATTATAATGTGGAACTATGTCCTGCACTAAATTTCAGCGCCAACAAACAAGGAGACACACAGAAGAAGTATTGGCATCTCAATTAAGTAGAATAATAAATTACAGAGGACTTCGTTAAGTTAATTAAATCTTTCTTTAATTGGCTAATTTCAGAGGAATTGAATGAAATATGTAGCAATTTTATGATGCCCTCACCAAGAATCACACTAAATTGATGTCAAGGGTTTCAGAGAAAGGATAAAGAAGACAGATACTGCTTCCGATACTGATAGTTTCCAATGGTAGGTAGGGAGTTGGAGGTGGGTTGAGTGGGGATTGAATAGACAGGTAATCATCATCTGTGCATGTGTGTGTGTGGTGTGTGTGTGTATGTATATATGTATATATATTATATTTATATGTATGTATATATAGATATGTATATATACACACACACACACATATATATATATATATTTATAAAAATGCATATATGCATGTGTGTAATTTTCATTTGTATATATATATATATATATATATATATATATATAGAGATATATATATATATATATATATATAGATATATATATAAATATATATGTATGTATATAGATTGATAGACACACACACATTTGTATATGTTTGTATGTATATATATTTATGTATGACTGTATGCAAAAGTATGAGTAATGTATGTATGAGAATAAGTATGTTTCTATAAATATGTGTATATGCATCCATGTGTCTGCCTATATATATATGTATGTATATATATATATGTATGTATGTATGTTTGTATGAATAGATATTTGCCATTTCGCTCATTTGTTTCTTGGACCCTACAACTTGACTGGGTATAGTACAAGTCAGCGACAGCGTCACTAGATTAAATTTTCCCCATGAATTGCCATATCACCTACTAATTACCTATTGTTCCTTTCTAGAAATGACAAAAGCAATGGAGATTTTTAACTTCTGCAAGAATGTTCCTTCGACCATGTATTTGTCTCTCTTTTTCTCTCTACTCCTCCCCTCCTCCTCTCTCTCCTACTACATCTTCTTCTTCTTCTTCTTCTTGTCCTCATTCATTTCTTTTCATCATTTAAATTTATTACTCTTTTCATTATTTTTATATACTTCTTTTCATCAATGTATTTTTTTTATATATTTATTTACTATTGTCTTCTCCCTTTTTTTTTTTTACATTTCTTTTAATTTACTTCATTTAAACTTTCTGATGTTGCTTTATTCTATATTTTACGTGGTTTTATTTTTAAAGTTTTAATGTACAATGATATTTTACTGTTTCGTTTATATCTGATTCTTATTCACAGAACTTAAAGAATTATGAAGACAATATAATAGTTAGATGTTACATTGGATTCCCAATTATTGTGATGGTGATGATGATGCAAATGAGTATGATAATCATGATGATGATGGTTATGGAGGTGAGCCATGGTATTGATAACATCGACTCTCAAAGCACTATTTATCTATCAATACACACACACACATAAAGATATATATATATATATATATATATATACACAGGGTGTGATGGGTAAATTGTCACCATTTTATATTTTTAATTTCACATGTGTGCATTGTTTGTTTTTTATTTTGTCGACTATAGGGTATAGTAGGGTCAGTTAGGCACCATCTGTAAGAAAAACTGCTCCATGATACAATTCACTCTGCCAGAAATTTGGAAATGACATGCTGTACTGCTTAGCATTCATGCTGGAAGCTCCAGTACACACATTTCAGAGTGTTTGGGTGTCCATCTGAAGACATTGCAATCTGAGGACATGTACTGAGAGTGATGAAAATCAAACAACCAGTCAGCATCATGGTGTTTAGAGTGATCACTAGTAATGGTGATGTTATGCCTCCGCTCATCTTCCCACATGGTCTCACACTCAAGAAGGAGGCCTACGGCAAGTGACTGGAGGAGGTAGTACTTCCCTGGGTCAAGAGGATGGATGCTGGAAGACCCTATCTCTGGTAGCAGGACTCTGCACCATGCCACAGAAGCAGAGAACACAGTCATGGCTGTCAGATAGTTTCTGTGACCACATCACCCCTAACATCTAGTCACCTAACTCTCCAGACTACAACTCCCTTGATTATTATGTGTGGAGCTCAGTAGAGCGAGAGACCAGAAAAACTCCTTGTAACACCAAAGATAAACTGTAGGCAAATATTATGGCAGTATTCACCAACTTAAAGAAGGAGACTGCCTAGAAGAGTTGCAGGAGATTCCAAAGTCTGGAGACCGTGGTTGAATACTCCGTAGTATTTCAAGATATTTTTATCTAATTTTGGTAAATATACCTGTTTAAAAGAGATATCAGTGTTATTTTCATTTTTGCGTAATTGAGATGATAGTTTATTCACCACACCCTGTATGTATGTGTATATATATATATATGTATATCTGTGTGTGTGTATGTGTGTGTGTGTGTGTGTGTACATATATATGATACCAGTAGCACTCAAAAACAACCTGGTAATCTAGTACAACCTGTTGCATGGTCAGGTCATTGCAGCGACTAAAGTGGCAACCCCACTAGGCTTGCTTGGTGAGGAGGATGTTATTGGACACACTGTGAGAAGAAAAATAAGACCCATCAAAGGACGGATGAACTCCTGAGCAGTCAACGGCCATCCAACAAAATGTCTGTAAATATGTATATAATCTCCACACAAGAAAGAATCAACAAGGAGAATCTTTTCATAAAGAAATTCCAACCATTTCTTAACACACAAACCCCTCAGTGACCTTATTTCTCTAGGAACAGGCATAAACTTCCTGTTGACAAAGAGTTCATAGCTCCAACTAAAAAGATTTGTCTCCCCTTACACACACTTCCTGTTTTGACACCACACTTCCTGCTTAACACAAACTTTTAGCCCATTTTCTCTTTTTTTTAAACCTAACACAACTCTCAATTTTCATGCATCCTTATTTTTCCAACCATTATCTACATGGATTACCATTGAACTTTAAAAGCTCAAAGACAATATAATGTATTGGTATATTTATTTTTGTATATATTATCTTTTTTAATGTTATTTTTTTCTTTTTTTTTTACTTTTTTGTAAAAAACATTTTCATTCTCCCTCTTCTTGAAATCTATATTAAAATATGCTTTCAGTTTAGCATTCTGCTTTATAATTATTTTTCATTTTCCTATTATTCCTCCACGTGCGGTTAACACAACCCCACTATTTACTGAGTTATATTTTTTTTATATGTATATATATATGCATATTTTTACTTTATATATATTATTTTATATCTTTTAATTACATATTTTTTACTTTTCTCTATACAATATTCTTTATATGTAATTCTTATTCACATATCGTAGCTTTTTATTTT
>NC_068983.1:82191954-82198114 GCF_001194135.2 Octopus bimaculoides
TATATATATATATATATATATATATATATATATATATATACCTTTACTTTTATATATGTATTTATATTTATTGCATATCTTTTTCTTTTTTATATTTATATGTAATTGTTATTTACATTTGCAAATTACATATTGTACCTTTTTTTTATATGAATGAGCTAGTCTGCATCAGTCACTGGAGTGAAATTCGATCACTTTATAGAGTGTCTAAGTGTTGGTTTGGTGTCTGGAATGGGATAGCTTACTTCATGGGCAGGTAGAAGCTCTTTAACTTTGGTTGGTAATCTACCTAGGAAGAGGAAATCTCTGAAATAAAACCTGAGGCCTTCAATGTCCCCGGTTTTGTCAATTTTCATGTGACACCGGCGAAAGTCTTCTTGGGTAATAGGTGGGGATAGTGCAGTGCAAGCTACATCCACTGAAAATTATTCATCAGCACAGGTACTTCCTGTACACCAAATCTTAGTAAAATCATTGAATTGTTTGGTTGGCAGAAACCTAAAAATGCACTTGTAACTTACTCTAAAATGTCTCAAACAGATTCAATAAATGGCAAAAAAGGCTTGGGGATCAGGTCTGGCTCAGCAGGTGTCCCAGTGTATCACAGGCTGGACCTGGTCGTCATCTTGCCACTGTGGTCAAACAATCTGCAAGAAAAAGTAAAAATAAACATCCTTTGAATTTTGGTTGTTGGAATGTGTGCACACTTCTTGATGATAATTTCAACAAGAGGTCAGAAAGGCGTACTGCACTTATTGCATGTGAGCTCAAGAATTATCCTCTTGATATAGTTGCACTCTCTGAAACTTTTCTCTCTGGTGAGGGTCAAGTAAATGAACCTACTTATGGATATACTGTCTTTTGGAGAGGCCTACCTAGGGGTCAGCGTAGAGAATCTGGTGTTGGGCTTGCTCTCAAGAATACATTAGTATCCTCTATTGCAGAGCTTCCAAGTGGTGTGTCTGAATGGATCATGTCATGCCGTATTAAACTGACAAAAGGTAAGTTTCTTACTGTTGTCAATATTTATGCACTAACAATGTCCCATTCTGATGAAACTGTAGGGCAGTTTTATGACAATCTAGCACAATTATTGAGGAAAGTACCAATTTCTGACAAGCTGGTCATATTTGGAGATTTCAATGCAAGAGTTGGAAAGAACTATGTTTCATGGCTTGCTTTAGGTCGACACAAGATTGGAAAATGCAATAAAAATGGAATAGCTCTTTTGACGTTTTGTACTGAGAATAATCTGAGAATAATGAGAATGTTGATGACAATGATGTCAATGATAATGATGATGGTGACGATGATGATGTTGATGACGACGATGATAACGACGACAACGACGATGATGATGAATGGGGAATAGAATTATGATGAAAGACTCAGACAGAAGATGGATGATTAGTAATAACTAACATAACAGGAATCAAACTCAAGTGTGTGAAGGAATGCACATATATACCAGAGAGCTGTTCAAGCTAACGCTCTACCGATTCTTCCGATTCACAATCCTTGATGATGTCTAAGACTGGAGAAGAAGAAGTAGAGGATTTTGGAACTTGGTAGTTCTGCAGGGCTTAGAAAGCAAAGAAGCACAAATTATACGGAGAAGAGGACATGAGGTACATTGTTGGAATCTTTTGTTAATTTCTATTTATTTTTTGGTGCTAAAGCATATATACATATATACACATATACACATACATGAATATGTGTGTGTGTGAATGTGTATGTGTATATATATATATATATATATATATATATATATGTACACATGTATGCACATATATATATATGTGTTATATACATAGATATGCATGTGAGTGTATGCATTCATATATATAAAAAAGCATATATATATATATACTTTTTTATATATTAAATATGTATATATATATATATATATATATATATATATAGAGAGAGAGATAGATAGATAGGTATATGTATATGTGTGTATGCATACACACACACACACACGTATATACATATATATACAAGCTGTCTTTAGTTCTTTTGTTTTTTGTTACAATATCCTTTAGCTTTGGCAATGTATATTCTTACATAAGCAATTATTTTATTTTTTTAGTAGATTGCAGAGAATGTTTGCAATAATAAACAAAGACTAATGTAGCCACTTAGCTGGCATTTTTAGAATATTTAGTTTTTTTCTTCTAGTTCTTCATCTTTTTCCTTTTCACTGGCAATGGTTATTGTGTTTTTGGAAACCTGGAAAATTGACACAAAACGCACTCACAGCTGCAGTCTGCACACATCTTGGAATCTTTAGCTTGAAGCCTAAGATAACAAAACTGGAAGATTTGGTAAGATTTCAATAACACAAACAATTGAGTGCCAAAGAGCAATAATGGTAAGAACAGAAGACAGGAGCAGACTAATATAAACAACACAATGCTATAATATAGTAATAGCATAAACAAACCAACACTGCTTAAATAATAAACATCAGTTGCCATTGATTAAGTGATTGTCCAGTTATTGAAGGTCTTATTACCATTTCTTTTTTACATTTCGAATTAAAAATAGTTAGTTCTAATTCTGATTTGAAGTCTTACTTTAAGGGACCAAAGCAACTCAGTTTTGGACAATCATCTGAAATGTTGATTGTGGTTCATATCTCATAAATATTTTGCTGTACTTGATCCTTGAATAAAGCACTGATTTCTCAGTAGATCACTCAAACAAATTATAAATAGATGCCATAGGAAAGTATGTCTTTCAGTTATAGAGAACATTTTGAAATCACTAAATACTTTCTCAGATTTGAAATTTTGAATAAAAATTTGTCATAGAAATAAAATTAAGGGAAGTGTTAGATTTCTTTGTCTTTCTTGTTTTACTTATTTACTGTTATGACACAGTTTCAGTTGTACCTCCAAATTCTTGTATTATGGTATTTAAATATTCTACATTGAAATGTCTTTCAAATTTAATTTATCATAAAATCTAGCACAAAAGAAATACCCAAATTCCTTCAAATCAATTGCCCTCACTTGATCTAAACAAATACAAATCAACAAACCAACAAGGGAATCTCTAAATGGTCAGACAGTTCATTAAAAATATCTTTCATATCACATTTAATGTCTTTTATATCACACACAAATATCTTTAAAAGGACTCATCAGATAATGTTGTCCTAGATACCTAGGTATACAATATTATGGGATAATCACAGCTGGAATGCATTTAATCATAGTTTTGCTAAATCAAAGTAGACCAGGGGCTAAACAACAACTGCAAGAACAACAATATTAAATAATATATATCATTATCATCTTCATCACCATCATAATCATCCTTTAATGTTCGTTTTCCACGCTGGCATGGGCTGGATAGTTTGACAGGAGCTGGCTGGCCAGAGAGCTCGCCAGACTCCAATTGTTTGTTTTGGCATGGTTTCTATGGCTGGATGCCCTTCCTAGCACCAGCCACTTTACAGAGTGTGCTGGGTGCTTTTTATGTGCCACCAGCACAGGTGCATTTACGCAGCACCAACACAAGTGCATTTTACATGGCACCGGCTTCTACAAAGGGTATACTTGTATGTATGGGTATGGATGACGATGATTTTACTTAGCTTGACTGCGAATATATATATATAAGAGAAACACTAATTCCAATAATAGGTTTAATCTATCAAATCCAACTAAGAGCACCCTGTCCATCCAGTTAGATGTTGCATCTTCAAAACTATAAATCGATCAGATCGCAAAATGGATACATAAAAATAGCAGTTAAAATAAGTTATATTATCATGTGCATCAGTAGAGAGGATATTTGCTATGAGTGAGAATATGTGAATTGAGAATAAAAATAAGTGATAGTAAGGTGAGAATGAATTACATGAAAATAAAGCTGTTTTGTGTAATGGCAGTTACAAGGGCAATTATTCTTTTTGTTGCCATTAATGTAGAATCTGTAGAGCTGTTGTTATTATTCTTGTAATTTTTATATTTAAATTCACAAATGAATGAATAAATAATGACACTAAATTACTGACAATATTTGAAGAATATAGATTGAAAATAATGCTAAATGAAAGGATTGTGTAAAAATGACAGTCTCAAATGATTTTGAAGAAATACAAAAAGAAAGCTTTGTTTTTCTGATGGACTTTGCTTTGCATAAAGAATGCTGGAAGGAAAAAGCTTGCATCATCCAAGTTTTGTAAAAGAATAGCCACATTAAATTTAAAAATCAAAAGAAATGAAAATAAAATACAAGCAAAATGAAATTAAACCATGATAATAGTAGTAACAGGATGGAAGAATGGGAAGCTATATCCAGTTCACATTCATTAGTAAAGAAAGATATTTCTTCATAAAGCAAAACCATTTCAAAGAAATTCATCTTAAGCAACCCCATTTGCAACAATTAGCTAAAGAAATATGATCCTGTGAAAGAGAATTCATAGAAATCATTACAATACACGAAAGATTTAGCCTATTTAAAGATAAGAAACTTGTCTAAGATTCCTAATAATCATTTTAATGCTTTTGGAGTTTAGTTGCTTCTTATTTTCCCTAATATTCCATTGGGAATACTTAACAGATTTTTTCTCTCTCTCTAAAACAAAAATTTGAAATCAAAAGCAGAGTAGTATTGTTTTTGTTAAGAAAAATCATTGATATTTTTCTTTGTTGGTTTGTCAGAAAGATTATATATTTCCATTTAAAATAATTCCTGAAAATATTACAGACATTGTGAAGAAATTAAAATAAAAAATTGTTGATGCTTGCAGTTCATATAATACACAAGCCATTATTTTATCTCATTTCAATAGTGAGGTTATAAGAATTGAATACAAGTCTTCTATAAATATTTAATTAATAAATTTGAAAAAAAAATGCAAGCATCTAATTAAAAATAATTAACATTTTAGTCATTTATTTAATTTGTTTAAATAGCTTGAGATTATTTTTGGATAGTATGACACAGATGAGAATCTTCATGTCAATAGTTCTTGCATTTTCTAGGAATAATCATAGACATTTGGCTTTATCTATATTAAAAAAATCTAAAACATTCATTCCGCACTTAAGAGAGTTAAACATAAAATAGTATTTGTTTCTTTTGTTTTTGTTTTTTACTTATCTTTTCATCAATAATGTTATGCGTTAATGGGTGACGATAAGCACTATTAACTTTTGAGTGGGAAAAATGAAAACTGGGACACTCTGTGCATATCCCATGTGTATCAACAATGTCAGTGAATCAAAACACCATTACAAATTTAGCTCAAGAGGAATTTTGATATTCTCTAGGAAGGTTATAGGCCCTCACAGACTGAAAGACAATACTAACCATTATTACACAATGAACAAAATGTCTATAAAAGAAGACTCTTTCATTTAACCATGAAGATTGAACACAAACGATAAAACTGTCTCTCTATATATTTTTGTTCACAACCAACATTGTATTGGTAGTGCAGTAATTAATATTGCTGTGCTAACATAGTAACATTATATAGATAATTTGTATCTGACACAAAAGTGGTTCTTTGCTGCTAACATTTGACATAGTGGTTTGATAGAGATAAGTGAATCCTAATGAGCAATATGGTGGTGAAACTAATCAGTTGAATTCTCTGTACAAGGTGTTTTTAAAAAAATAAAACAAACTTCTTATGGTCTAGAAATGTATCTTAATTTCATACTGTAACCTAATACATTTTACATTGGACTATATATATTGCTGACGTCATAAGAACTTATAAACTGTTGTGAGATTATAAAATAATTCTTTTTGGAACTGGTTCTCAAAGTGCATACAGCTATATATACATATAATAGCATGTAAATATTGGGCTGAGAAACACTGAAAACCTTGAAGGCTGCTTTGACATATTTACATGCTATTATTTATAGCTTTATGTGCTTCAAAATCCACACTTCCCCACCCACGATCTCTCTCTCTCTCTCTCTCTATCTCTGTATATATATATATATATACACACACACTCAAACATATATATACATATATATTTGTGTGTGTGTGTATACATACATAACATGAATGCATAGATCTTCATACATATACATATACACACACATATATAAATACATGTATCTATATACATATGTTCGTACATACACACACACACACACACACACACACACATATATAT
>NC_068983.1:82198124-82200624 GCF_001194135.2 Octopus bimaculoides
ACACATATATATATATATATATATATATATGTATACATATAAGCACAAGAATGGTTGTTGTGTAAGAAGTTTGCTTCCCAACCACATGGTTCTCAGTTCAGTTCCACAGCATGCCACCTTGGGCAATTATCTTCTCTATAGCCTCAGACCTTGTGAGTGAATCTGATAGATGGAAACTGAAAGAAGCCCATCGTAAATATTTATGTGTGTGTGTGTGTGTGTGTGCGTGTTCATGTGTGTGTATGTTCCTTTTTTTACCCCCACGAATACTTGACAAGCAGCGTGGCAAAAGAGACCAATCTAATAAGTACCAAACTTTAAAAAGAAAATAAGTACTAGGGTTGATTCATTCAACTAAAAATTCTTCAGGGTGGTGCTCCAGCATGGCCGCAGTCTAATGACTGAAACAAGTACAAGATAAAAGATATCATATGTACCATGTTTTCTCAAAGGCTTACTGTATTACAAAGACCGTATAGTTGTTGAATGGTTTCAAACCCATTTTTTGTGTCTCCAAGCATTAAATTAGTTGACTTGTTAAATTGTCTTACCAAGGTTAGCTTTGTCTTTCATCCTTTCACCCTGTCATTACCATATTTATTGTGAGATACTCTGTGTTTTTTTCAATTAATTTTAAATATAACAAAGAATTTAGTGAAATAACTTAGTTATCATTAAAGTGGTGTTAGGAACATAAATTGTGACTAAGGCTTGATGGAAGATTTTAATTCAAAATTTATGAAAACAAGACATATGTATTACAGAGCCAGAGGCGGTTTCAGCCAGGTTGGTATCAAAAGGGCTAAATTAATGATATATTAATTCAATGTAAGTCGATTGTTGTTCATCACTACTTCTGCAGTTTCTGTTTTCTTTAAATTTTGATTCTTGATAATCTCATGTTTGCCCAAACATATGTTTGCATATGTTTGCCCATGGTTAAATATAGGTAATATACCGGTAGTGTAATGGATACTTCTATCCCTTAGATGGTAATTTTAACCTCTAATTCAATTAACCTATATATATATATATAATATAATATAGGATAAATTCTTTATAAGAATTTATCAAGTAGTCAGCGTGAAAAAACCTCATAATGAAAAAAATTATGAAAAAAATTTCATAATGAAAAAAATTCATCATTTTTTCATAAATATAAATAATTTTATATAAAGGGCATTAACTGTGTAGTAATGCCTCACGCTTCGAGGGACTAAATAAGTAAAAAACTACCAAAAAATATAGACATATATATACACATATATGAAACATACATTCATATGCATGCACACGTACACACTAACATATGACCATCTTATAGAAAAAAGGGTTTCATTAGACAATGCAATAAGCATTTTCCTATGGCAAATGCCAAAATGGGCATTGTGGTTGGAATTACTTTGATCACAAGACTGTGTGATCAGAGTTTAAGATGGGACTACACAGCAACATTCATTGAAGCTTGTCTTTTATCTTTTATTTGTTTCAGCGGGCATACTGGGGAAAATTTTGACGGGCTTAGCCAAACAAACTGATCCTAGTACTTGTTTTCTAAGTCTGGTTCTTATTCTATTGGACTCCATTGCCAAACTGTTAAGATATGTGGATGTAAACAAACCAACACTGGTTGTCAAACTGAGGTGTGGGACAAACAGACCACAAACACGAAGACACATATAGATATATGTATATGTGTTTGTGCATGTGTGTGTATGATAAGTTTCTTTCAGTTTCCATCTACCAAAGCCACTTGCAAGTCTTTGGTTGGCCTTGGGCTAGTGTAAAACATACTTACCCATGGTGCAGCAGAATGAGATTGAACCAAAACCACATCGTTAGGAAACAAGATTCTTATCCACACAGCCATGCCTTTAGAGAACATCATGTTTTAAGACATCTGTTGCTTATAGAGTGATGTATATACTTGTAGAGGTTGAACCTCTAAATTTATAAAACTATACACATAGGCGGAGGAGTGGTTGTATGGTAAGAAGCTTGTTTCCCAACCACATGGTTCCAGGTTCAGTCCCACTGTGTGACACCAAAGCCTTGTGAATGGATTTGGTAGATAGAAACTGAGAGAAGCCCATTGAATATATATATATATATATATATATACACATACATATAAGAGGATGATCACTAAGTGGACATCCATTATGCTAGAAGTAGACCGCCTGTGGTCTGACCACTAAGAAAAGATTGTTCTCAAGAAAATTCGGCATGTATGTAATATAATTTTTCTGAATCTTCCGATTTTTCAATAAGTTAGGCCACTGGTTTTAAATTGATATAATCAAATTAATATTCAATTTGCCACCCTTATTATTTAAATTTATATATAAATATATATATGCATGTATGTATGTATGTGTGTATTTATGTGTCTGTGTTTGTCACCCCATGATCAGTTGACAGTGTGTTTATGTCCCTGTAATTTAGCAGTTCAGCAAAAGAGACCAATAGAATAAGTACCAGGTTTACAAAGAATAAGTCC
>NC_068983.1:82203124-82206130 GCF_001194135.2 Octopus bimaculoides
CTTCTTTCAGTTTCCGTCTACTGAATCCACTCACAAGGCTTTAATCGGCCCAAGGCTGTAGGAGAAGACACTTGCCTAAGGTGCCACACAGTGGGACTGAACCTAGAACCATGTGGCTGGTAAGCAAGCTACTACCACACAGAAATTTGGTGGTAGAGGTCTAGTCAATTACATTGACCCCAGTGTTTCACTGGGACATAATTTATTGATCCAAAACGGATGAAAGGCAAAGTTGACCTTTGTGGAATTTGAACTCAGAACATAGTGACAAGCAAAATACCACTAAGCATTTCATCCAGTGTGTTAATGATTCTACCAGCTTGCTGCTTAAATAATAATAATAATAATAATAATAATAATAATAATAATAATAATAATAATAATAATAATAATAATAGTAGTAGTAGTAA
Organism: Octopus bimaculoides; assembly: GCF_001194135.2. Taxonomy (NCBI): domain Eukaryota; kingdom Metazoa; phylum Mollusca; class Cephalopoda; order Octopoda; family Octopodidae; genus Octopus; species Octopus bimaculoides. Next base: position 82,203,535 of record NC_068983.1, read on the forward strand.
TGATAATAATGGTTTCAAATTTTGGCACAAAGCCAACAATTTTGGAGTGAGGGTAAGTCAATTACATTGACTCCCAGTACTTAACTGGTACTGATTTTACTGACCACAACATGATAAAAGGCACAGTTGAACTCAGTAGGGTTTGAATTCAGAATGTAAAGACAGAAGAAATACTGTAAAGCATTTTGCCTGGTATGCTAACATTTCTGCCAGCTCAATGCTCTAATGATGATGATGATGATGATGATGACACCAACGACTACGATGATGATGATGGGGATGATGATGACGGGGAGGATGACGGTGAGGAGGAGGGAGAAGAAGAAGAAGAAGAAGAAGAATCAAAATTAAAAGCAAAACCAAAGATGAAGTAGATCTTTTATTATTTTTATTATTTTTTTAATTGTTGTGAATGAACAAATATTTTAGTTGATTAATTAAAAATGATAGATTTAATTTTATACATTGTAACATGATTATATCAATAAGGTTTCCTAGTTTATACAATTTATATTCATTTAATATTCATATATGGATGTATTTGTGCAGATATGGGTGTGCAATTAAGAAGTTTACTTCTCAACTGTGTGGTTTTGGGTTTGGTCTCACTTCATGGACTATATTTTTATTGTTTGGCAACTGCCCCAGGCTGACCACTGTCTTATGAGTGAATTTGGTGGAAGTAAACTGTATTAAGCCTGTTGGCCAAGTTCCTTTCAAGCGTTGGGTCTCATGGGGGCCAATTGGCCAAAAGCCTTTTCAGCGTTGAGCCTCATGGGGGAAAAATTGCTGAGTTCCTTTCAAGCATTGAGTCACACAGAAGCAAAGAGGCTGAGTTTCATTCAAGCATTGGGCCTTACAGAGTCAAATTCGCTGAGTCTCATTTGAGCATTGGGTCTCATAGAGGCAAAGCGGCTGAGTTTCTTTCGAGTTTTAGGCCTCATAGAAGCAATGACTGAGACCTTTAGCATTATGTCATGCTTCAGAAGAAAACCCACCAAGACATGCAAAATCACAGTCATGGCAGACACCAGTGTCATGCAAATGGCACCTGTGCCGCTGGCACATAAAAGCACTCATTGCACTCTTGGAGTGGTTGGCGTTAGGAAGGGCATCCAGCCATAGAAAACCATGCTAAAACAGACTGGAGGATGGTGCAGCCTTCCAGCCTACCAGACCTGGTCAAACCATCCAACCCATGCCAGCGTGGACAATGGGCATTAAATGATGATGATGATGTGTGTGTGTGTGTCTATGAACTTTAGGTTAGTTAAAATATATCATATTTCAACTTCTAAAGTACAGGTGAGAAAGGAACTCTCAAAGTACTAAGATCTGGAAACAGATATATCCTCAATATGGAACCTGAAAATAGAAATAATCCCCTTTATACTATGTTCGTTAGGTACAGCTGAAAAGCATACAGACAAATATATAACCAAAACACCAAGACTTAGATATATATATATATAAAATACAGAAAATATCACTGCCACTAAAATATCACTCTGTAAAGCATTTTTAATAAAATAAAAATAATAAAAACTAAAGCAGCATGTACCCAAGGTACATAGAGCTGTGCTCAGTAGTGTAGTAAAAGTAAATGATAAAAATAAGAATACTGAATAGTGGTAATAATAATTGAGAAAAATTTGGTATCTTACAACCTAAACAATATCAGTGATAATCAGTGTACTTGGAAATATAAAAAAGGGACCATGAAAGCATTTGGATGAAAAACCTGGAATGCCATTCTTGCAGAAGATGCAGAAAAGAATGCTGACTGGTATTGTACATGTCTTGAGAAGAGCATCATCAATTTAAATACTGTGTAAAGGAATTTACTGTCTTGTTTATGTTGTTATGGTGACAGCTGAAATCTAATTAATTGATAAACGTATGTATTACCAAATTACACCTCAAGTAACAGAGCAACACTCAGCAAGATATGGAAGGGAGGCAGAATGCAAAGGGTCTAATAATAATAATAATAATAATAATAATAACAACAACAACAATTATGATAGTAATTGATATTGTATGCCCTTTTGAGACACAAATAGTCAAGAAGGATGGCAAAACACTAGACATATACACTCCTCTTAAATACGAGATAGCCTGACTATGGAAAATGAAGAAGGTGAAGATAGTGCCAATTGTTGGATCCTTGGGGACAGTATCAGAAGGCATCAAGAAGAATATAAAGGAAATTATCCTTACTTTCGGAGTTCAAATTCCACCATGGCTGACTCTGCCTTTCATCCTTTTGCGGGGAGATAAAATAAGTAACAGTCATACACTGGGGTTGATTAAATTAACTTATCCCCTCTCCCAAAATTTCAGGCCTTATGTCCATAAGTAGAAAGGATTGATCTTAAAAGTGTGAAAGCCAAAGTAGACCCTAGCAGGATTTGAACCCAGAACATTAAGAACCAGAAGAAATACCACAAGACATTTCCCCAATGCTTGGTGGTGTAGCTTCAGCTTTGACCTCCCAACCATATGGTTGGGAAACGAGCTTCTTACCACACAGCTACGCCTACACACACACACACACACACACACACACACACACACATACATACATATATATATA
>NC_068983.1:82206775-82222947 GCF_001194135.2 Octopus bimaculoides
AACGTAATATTTAATTGAAATTTAATCATCAATGTACTTTCCCTGATTATCTATGAACTCCTTCCATCTATTTACAAGCTTTTTAATCCCATCAATGTAAAACTCTTTTGGTTTCAAAACGAAGAACTCTGAAATGTCAGTTTCAAGCTCCTCTTGGCTTGCAAAAGTTATGTTCCTTCAAATGATTCTGTAAACTACGAAACAAATGGTAGTCTGAAGGAGCAAGGTCGGGAGAATAAGGTGGATGAGGAATGTTTTCCCATCCAAGCTCTTCGATCTTCTGGGGTTGCGCATTGTCCTGATGAAACATCACCCCTTTTCGATTCACTAAAGCAAGTCTTTTTTTCTTGAAGGCTTGGTTCAATCGCTCTAATTGCTGACAGTAGACTTCAGATGGTAACAATTCAAAGGGAATTACTCCTTTGCAATCCTACCAGATAGAAAGAAAATCCTTTTTCCCATGAAGTTCCCTTCTAGGTTGTGGTTGAGCTTTTTCCCTTTTACCAAGCCACTGTTTACAACATTTAACATTTCAATAGAAGATCCATTATTCATCAGCAGTCACAAATCTATCCAAAAAGGGTGAAATGAGTTTGCGAGAATGGAAAGAAGAGCAGATGTCAACTCAGGATTTTCAGTTGCATTCGGACAATTCATGAGGCACCCATTTGCCAAGTTTAGGAACCTTTCCAAGTTGTTGAAGATGACGATGAACAGTTGTATGGTTTGAACTAAGCTTTACTACCAATTCTTCAACTGATATTGCAGGATTTTCTTCAAGTAATGCCTCAAGGAGCTTATCATCAAACTCAACTGGACGTCCTGTTCGATGTTCGTCTTCAAGGCTGAAATCTCCACTTCTGAATTCTAGCAAACCATGTCCTGTAAGTTCTTTAATTCAAACATTCTTTCCCATAAACTGAGTGTATGTTTTGAATCCCCTTGGCTGCAGAGTTTCCTTTTTTGCACTCATTATGTGCCTCAAATGCTCTTTGGATACTTCCATGTTAGAAAGGGTTTTAATCAAAGAAATTTTAATTCTATTATTCTGTAAAATAATATTTAATTAGTTTAAATGTACACAAATGTATAAAAATAATTTTTAATTCCATTAGACATTCTAAAATACTATTAAATTTCACTCAATTTCCAAAAAGGTAAAATTGGACAGAACAATATATATATATATATATATATATATATAGTTGAAATTTATAGAAAAACGAAAGACAAAAACAGGTGTATGAACAACAAGTAAGTGTATTAGTTTGAAGCTTGGGGAAAATGAAAAAGTCTTTTACACTTCAAGCCTACACTCTTCATAGAGAAGATAAACAGATAAAGCGTGAAAAAAGCTTATAGGTTTCAGCGGTCCAGACACATATATACATATGTATGTACGTAAGTAAGAATAGATAGATAGATAGATAGACAGACAGACAGGCAGATTAAAGAGTGTCAACAAGAACAGTAACTATTATAATCATATTGATATTAATAATTATGTTATTAGTGATAATATAAATGAAAATAGTTATTTATGAGTATTTTGTGAGCATGTGCATGTATTGGTGTAAGTCCATCAGCTTGTATGTACATGTGGGTATGTAATGTGTGTATGGTGATGAGTGTATATGCATATACATGAATATCTGTGGTTTAGTGTAGTCACCAACACCTAACCCGCCTTCTCATTTATTACTCTTCCACTTCACATATGCATTATTTCATCTCATTATATCTCCTTATAACAAACGCAAGATTATGACATCTAGTAAATTAAATAAAATAATACAAAGTATTATTCTTCTACCTTATCTTATGTAAAATATATTTCCTTTTATTTCCTTTCAGCACCAAGAATTAAATAGATTTTTAGAAATAACATTCATCAGAGAGAAAATTATATTTATTTGAATTTTTGCAATCTTCATTTTCATCCATTTCCTCAAAGAACAATTAATTACATACAGAGATAGAAACTAAATTTATGTTGATGATTAAAACAAAAGAAAAAATAAATAATAAAATAATAAGGCAAAGGAAACTGAAATAAAAGAAAGAAATAAGAGAAAGAAAATATTTACTGTAAATTTTGACGAATTTGTTTTGACTATTAAAACTGTTTGTCTTAATTGTACTCTAATATAGTACTTGAGAAGTTATTAATTTCATTTCTAGCATTGATGTGTTTTCATAAAATCTATATAACATGGAATCACAATGACTTTCTATGGATAATATATAAGTTAGAAGCAGCAATCTCTAAAACACTTATTAGAATTTAACAAAGAATGAGTTTAATTAATAACTCTCCATTTCCTTTGAAAAATAATTTTTTAATGATAGCCTTGAATTCTAAGACCAATAAAGAAGAAGAAGCAGTAGGGTTATTCATGCCTCTCCAATGGTTTTTAGCATTAACAATTATCTCTGCATTAAAAAATTATCAGAACTCAAGATCATACTCAAACACAATTAAAGTTCATAGTTAACATTTAGTTAATTTGATATTTGAAATTCCAAGTATTATGTAGGTGCAGTCATGGCTGTATGGCTAAGAAGTTTGCTCTGCAACCACATGGTTTCAGGTTCAGTCTCACCATGTGCTACCTTGGGCAAATGTCTTCTGCTATAGCTTCAGGCTGACCAAAGCCTTGAGTGTAAATTTGGCGGACAGAAACTGCAACAAAAAGTTGTTTGTGTGTGTGTGTGTGTGCATGTGGGTTGAAATTTGTATGAGCATGCATGTGTGCGTGTCTCTTTGCCTTTATTTTGACATCATGTGTTAATTGTAAACAGAAGTCACTGTCATATAAATTTTACAGTATAAGTAAGATGAGGTTTTCCCCTAGTTCTGACATTTTTTCATAGAAACTTGCTAATATGCAGTACAATTTATATGACAGTGATTTCTGTTTACAATTAACACCTACAGAAAGAGCATTTGGTTGTAAAGAAATCTGCCTCAACAAATTTTGTCTGATCCATGCAAGCATGGCGCCAAAGATAATTGTGATTAAACAATCTGATATCTGTTTTAATTATTTCAGAACAATGAAAGGCTAAGTTGAACTCAGCATAGTTGGGAAAATAAAATGCTTAGTTATGAACACATTAACAGCAACTGGCACTTTGGTATAATAACTTAATCACTCAATTTTTAGTGTAAGTTTATAAAACATTAAATGCATGCATCAGTTTGAGACAGGAAGATGACACTCAGACTTAAGCCATGCATTTATTGCTTAATAAGTAAATTTATTACCAAATACACTACAAAGTGGTTGATTAAACAGCAGAAATATTTGATTTGAGGTGATTGAACAGTGGAAATAATTTGCGATTTATATTCCATCAGAAGATCCCTTTCTCTTGGTTTCAAATTAACCTTTATAATGTTTAATTTCTTTGTCCAGTTTCTGGTGTGAACATGAAACATATAGGGAGAACATCAGAGGAAGGAAACAATTGTGTCAAGGACTCTGGACCAATATTTCCTCTAATTTTTGCAAGTTGATGTGGGCAAAGATTTTCTTATGTGTAAATTTTTCTATTTCTTATTCTTTTATCTTTCACTTGTTTTACTCAATAGACTGCAGCCAGACTGTGGCACCACCTTGAAGGGTTTTAGTTCTTATTTTCAAGTCCAGTCTGGTACTTATTCTAGCGGTCATTTTTGTCAAACTGCTAAATTACAGGAACATAAACAGTCCAACAGTCAAATGGTTGGACTGTTTATGTTCAGCTTGTATGTACATGTGGGTATATAATATGTGTATGGCTATGAGTGTATATGGATATACATGAATATCTGTGATTTAGTGTAATCACCAACACCTAATCCGCCTTCTCATTTATTACTCTTCTACTTCACATATGCATTATTTCATCTCATTATATCTCCTTATGACAAACGCAAGATTAAGACACACACATACATGTGATAGGTTTGTTCAAAGTTTCTGTCTACCAAATCTTCTCACAACATATTGGCTGGTTTGGAGCTACAGTAGAAGATACTTGCCCAAAGTGCCATGTAGTGAGACTGAACCTGAAATCATCTGAATGCAAGTGTGTGTAACCATATGAATAACCAAATTGAATTTTTTTAAATCAATTTTTTCTAGAAAACCTCACTAGCACGTATTTTCTCTCTTGTACATTAGTTATAAAACATGTGTACATAGACAGAAACACACAACTTACAGAAAATAACATTCAGGGTTTTAGGTATGACAGACAGGATGACACAAGATCAAGAAGATTGACAATATAATATATTGAAAACTATTGAAATGTATAATGTATTGAAAAGTATCTTAATTCAAATCAACTTGGTGTAATGAACAACATTAAGATTGTGGTAACTTTATACTATTTTAATTCAAATTGAAAAAAGTAATGTGAAATTCTGTAACAATAATGTGAAATTCCTTAACACAAAAATTGGTGAGTTGATAGAAAAATAAAGTAATGGTTTCAGTCACTGGACTGTGACCAAATTGGGGCACTGTCGTCAAAGCTGTAGTCAATCATAATACCTCTCTAATATCTATTTTAGTCTTGTATTTTCTGATCCATATTTGTCAAGATGTGAGAGGACACAACATAAACAATTTCATTGATGTTCAAACTGCTACAACAGGGATATTGACAAGATATTGGTCAACTACTTACAAGGTATTGGTCAACCCAAGCCTATAAAAAAACACAGATACTCAATATGTCACACATTGAGACTGAACCTGGTACCATGAGCTAGCAAAGTAAACTCCTAAATGACACAGTGATAGTTTCTTGCATCTAGGTTCTGCTTTTAAAGTTCACTAGAGTTAACTTCACTTTTTCTACCTTCAGAGGCCACCAATTAAATAATGTGCAACTAAGGTTGCATTTAGAAAAAGCAGCTAAATTACCCTTGAATGCATGTTAAAATTGATATATTGGATAATGTGGTCTAGGATGCAAATAATACAACTGTCAAATAGGATGATGATAGTATGAAAATGGTCATGGATCCGAGATCTGTTCAGTTAGCACAGGCCTAGGGTTAAAGATCCACCACTGTGTAAGTAATAGAAATAAGATATGATCTAGATATTCTAGTGCAATTTACTGTTGAAATTGTCTTTTCCACTCTAACCATTCTACTATCTAATAGAACTATAAATAACATAAAAACTATGAAATAGAAACAAAATAGGGAGATAAAATGAACTTATGAGAGAAAAAATATGGAGAGATAATAAAAAGGAATAACAAACAGAGAGAGAGAGAGAAAGTGGGGATGAAAAATGTCAGAAAAACTAGGCTACTTTACAGAAAGAAAAAAACATTTTCCATCATATCTGTTTAGCATATTTATATCCTTACAGGTGTTCCTTACTGCTATTGTTTCTGTTGCTAATATTGGTGTCGTTGATGTTGTTTTGTTAAATTCCTACATAGCATATTGAGCTTCATGACTTTTATTTTCTTTCATAAAGAATTGGAAAATGATAGTCTGCAAGTAGATGTTCAATAATTGAAATTATTCTTTAAATTATATGCCTCCAAGATATGTATGCTCCAAGAATGATTAATTTTCTAATGCCTTCTAATTACTAGAAGCAAGGTACTAATCCTTAGCTACTGACTTTACAATATGTAAGCATGTATGTGTTTGTGTATATATATGTATGGGCACATGTGTGTGCATCTATGTGTTTATATATATATATATATATATATATATATATATATATATATATATATGTGTGTGTGTGTGTGTGTGTGTGTGTGTGTGTGTGTGTGTGTGTGTGTGTTTATATATATATAAATACACACACACTCATATGTATATGTATACACATATATATGTATGTATGGATATAAATGTATATTTTTATCTTTATGCATGTGTGTGTTCGTGTGTGTTTGTGTGTGTGTGTGCCTTAGTAAATAATTCATTTTAAATGAAGAAGCATAAAATTTGTTTTTGATTTATATTGTCTTTAACTGAATATTGATTTATATCATTTATATTAACTTCAATTTTCAATGAATCTAGAAAAACTTTGTGATTCTTTCAATAAAAAAAGTTATGTTCTAAGTAACATATAGACAATCTTTTGAATAACAGAAAAAAAACTGTCATAACTACATAGTATGATAAATATGAAATACACAAAAAAGTATATTGTTGCTGTACACATCACTAAACATACACTCATATACACACACACACATACACACAAATACATACATATATATATGTACATATGTTTATATATATATATGTGTGTGTGTGTGTGTGTGTGTGTGTGTATGTATGAATGTAGGTTTGTACATATGCATGTATGTATGTATGTATGTATGTATGTATGTATGTATAGAATTTAATTTTTATATGTATGTACATACATATAAAAAGTAAATTATTTATTCTACCATTGCACAGCCTTCTCATCTTATATCACTTACTCATATCTCTGCCTTTCATACTTTTTTCACTTATCCCTTTCTTTCTGTAAAGGTGTCGGTGGCATCTTTACAGGGTGAAAGAGGTCCCCAGTGTGAGACATAGAGTCATAAGGTTCCTTTAACAGTGTTGAGGACATGATTGCTTCTCTAGTGTTGCAGTCATGTAAAGCAGATCTGGTACACTGTAAAGAGTAAGCTTGTGAAAACCCTCTAGCCTTGTCAAGGACATGACATCTCTCTAGAAGCCGGAGCCATAAAAAAAGTACACAGTATTATCTGTAAAGTGGTTGATGTTAAGAAGTACATTTAGCCAAAGAAACCAAACCGAAATTGAAATACAAATATGATGTGGTCCTTCAATACATCAAAGTGAGTAGTAACCCTGACCCTGAATAAGTACTGATAACTTGTTCAACCTTTCCCTGTTTGGAAGATGGACATAAAAGAATGATGATAATAATGATTTCAAATTTTGGCACAAGGCCAGCAATTTCGAAGGGAGGGGTTTAGTCAGTTACATCAACCTCATTACTCGACTGGTACTTATTTAATCGACCCCTGAAAGGATGAAAAGCAAAGTTGACTTCTGCGGAATTTGAACTCAGATCATAAAGATGAATGAAATGCCACTAAACATTTTGATCGGCATGCTAAGAATTCTTTTCTACTCTAGGCACAAGGCCAGACATTTGGGGGGCTAGATGATTAGATCGATCCCAAGTATGCAATTGGTATTTAATTTATCGTCCCCGAAAGGATGAAAAGCAAAGTTAACCTCGGTGGAATTTGCATTCAGAATGTAGCAGCAGACGAAATACCGCTAAGCATTTTACCCAGTGTGCTAACGTTTCTTATTTCTTTACTGCCCACAAGGGGCTACACACAGAGGGACAAACAAGGACCACAAACAAATTAAGTGGATTATATCGACCCCAGTGGGTAACCGGTATTTATTTAATCGATCCCGAAAGGATGAAAGGCAAAGTCGACCTCGGCGGAATTTGAACTCAGAATGTAGCAGCAGACGAAATACCGCTAAGCATTTTGCCCAGCGTGCTAACGTTTTTTATTTTTTTACTGCCCACAAGGGGCTACACACAGAGGGGCAAACAAGGAGACAGACGGATTAAGTCAATTATATCGACCCCAGTGCATAACTGGTACTTATTTAATCGACCGCAAAAGGATGAAAGGCAAAGTCAACCTTGGCAGAATTTGAACTCAGAACGTAGCGGCAGACAAAATACCGGTAAGCATTTCACCTGGCATGCTAACGTTTCTGCCAGCTCGCCACCTTTGATAATGATATATGTACAGTGATGCATTATCACTAGAAAAAGAGTTATATGTTATGGACCTCATTGCTATAGCACAATGATTTTCAGCTTGTTCCTATTCTCAAACAATGAATAAGGAGCTAAAAGTGTCAGCACACCATCAACTTCTAAAAAAACGTTACATGAAAAAATAAAATTCGTATTAAAATTGCTTTAAAAGAAAGATTGATTCACACAAAAGATGGAGACCTGGTGGAACCTTTATCACACATGCTTTGTGGCATCTCTTCTATCTTTATGTTCTCAGTTCAAATGCTGCCAGGGTTGACTTTGCTGTTCATCCTTTTGGAGTTAAGAAAATAAATACCACTTAAGTACTAGGATCGATGTAATCAGTTTATCCCCTCCCCCAAAATTGTTAGCCTGGTGCCAAAATTTGAAACCAAATTGCTGCAAACCACAGCCAATAAAAATGCTAGCTATATTGGACAATGTAGACTTAGATACTGTTGTGTCGACACCTCCAGGCGAAGAAGTAGGATCTCCCAAGACATATAAATAGAGGTAGTCTGAACGTGGTAGAGCGTTGAGTAGCAGTCGAGTAGCAGTTATGTAGCAGTTGAGTAGAGATCATCAGAAGGTGCTAGATAGCAGTAGCATTGAGACATAACAGATACACAAAACAATGAGTTGGACATGGCATGCTTTTGGTCATAGGTCAGTTTGATCTGAACTATTATAGGACTAAGCAGTAGTGCTAAATCTGTGCTTTAATAATCAGATGTAAAATCTACAGAAACGTATTCATGTGTCATGAAAATAATCTGATGGAAGTTGGTTCACAAATAGTAGAGCCTATTCGCTGGTGGTTTTTGGTAAGGTATGTAATTGCCTTGCAGAGTGGACAGAATGTTTTATTCATGTCAAACCACCTTACTGTCACCAAGACTTTCAAGGACATAGAGTTGGAATTCTCCAGTGATTCAGCTGTTGAAGTCACACTGGCAATCACTGATGAGGGGGAAAAAATGATTGCTTTACATATCTTTCTAATACTTGAGAAATGCCTTGCTGTATTTAATTACAAGTTTCGTATTCAAGTTCAAATTTGGCAAAGCTAAACTTTACCTTCCATCCTTCCAGAGTTAACAAAATGAAGTACTGAGTCAATTTGTATTTCAATGAAACATCCTACATGTGGATTGAATTATAACAGAAGACAAGTCTTGATAACTTAAAAGTTGGTAGAGCTCAGATTTTCTTGTTCCTATATCTAAGATTAAGTATAATAAGTAAAAATACATATTTAGAAAAGATACGAGAAGAGCCAAATCCCAATAACACTGTTTCAAGATAATGGCTTTATATATTTAACATGTCTCTTTAACACACTTCTAAAACCACTTCTTTCCTCTATCTTCCTTCACCAAGCTATAGCAGCTACATCATTATTCACCACCACACCACTCCTCCAACCCCTTACAATACACAACTATAAGCACCGGCACCATAACTAATAGCACCATCTTCACCATTTTCTTCATCGTCATCTTCAACATCCACACTGTAACACGTTTGTAGCCATCAGCATTCTTCTATCAAAAACTGAATATGAAGAATGTAATAAAACAACAAACTCTTCCCCCTACACCAAACCACGAGAAATGACAAAGGTAAAACAGAATCAACCTCTAAATTAATGCTGAGTTTCTTTCAAATTACTGCTTAAAAGCTAATTAGAATTCTACAGCATATTTCCATATTTCACTTTCTAACAAAATTTAAATTTTTACCTATGTTATAGCAGAAAACAGCTTCAGAATTAAAACCTATCTTGCCTGCTGGCTAGTCAGAAACAATTTTTACTCTCTTTGAATATCTTAATCTGAGAATAAAGTATAATAAAATATCTTACCAGAGGAATTTGTTTCCAAAATTTTGAAATGTAAGTATTGATTGAAGCAACTTAGAAAAACAAATATTTTTGTTTGTTTTAATTTCAAGGCATTTTTACATCACAGCTATTTTTTAAATTTTTATTATTATTATTGTCATGGGTTTGTTCTTTCTACCAAAATAATAGCAGAATTGAATTCTTTGGAATAGATATGTTAAAAAGCTGGATGCCTTTCAAACTGGTAACTATTATATGCCTGAAATTAAGAAGATAGTTGGTTAGTTTTTATGCATTCAAATAAATGAAGATGATGCTGAAATTGAACGTATACAATGGATAGAATAAATTTTAGTTAAGTGAAAATAATATTTTTAAAATTATAGCACTGTCTCAGCTATGACTACACCACTATGAAAGGAATGCAGTGTATTTATGAATAAGCTTTAGCAGGCTATAAATGGAAGATGATTTAACATACTATTATGTTGCACATATATGGGTGTGTGGTAAGTAGCTTGCTTACCAACCACATAGTTCCAACTTCAGTGCTACTGCATGGCCCCTTGTGCAAGTGTCTTCTAGCCTCGGGCCAACCAAAACCTTGTGAGTGGATTTGGTAGACGGAAGCTGAAAGAAGCCCATTGTATATGTCTGTGTGTGTGTGTGTGTGTGTGTGTGTGTGTGCATGTGTGTATATGTTTGTGTGTCTGTGTTTGCCCCTCTACCATCGCTTGACAACTGATGTTGGTGTGTTTACATCCCCGTAGTTTAGCGATTTGGCAAAAGAGACCAATAGAATAAGTTCTAGGCTTACAAAGAATAAGTCATGGGGTCCATTTGTTCGACTAAAGGCAGTGCTCCAGCGTGGCCACAGTCAAATGACTGAAACAAATAAAAGAATAAAAGAATACCATATCTTGACTTGTCCATTTCTCTTTCTTTGAATCATGAGGGATTCCATGATGGATATGGTGGTTAGCATAGGTAGAGCCTCTTGGTACTGGTGTGCAGTTACTTTCATGGGTGTGCTAAGTCTGTCATTGGAATTGAGAACTGGTGATTTCTTTCCTGTATCATATCATTGCTGTCCTGTTTGTTTTAAGGCCCAGTTGACTGGGGGACTCTTTATTTATCACAACATTCCTTATAGCTCTGACTCATTTGGTACCTGCTGTCAGCCTTCTATAACTTCTACTTATATATGTGTGTCACTGAGATTTGTGTGTGTGTGTGTGTGTGTGCATGTGTGTGTGTGTGTGTGTGTGTAAGTGCATGTGTGTGCATGCACATGTGTGTGTATGTGTGTGTGTATGTGAGTATCTTAATATGATTTAAAACCAACAAAGAAACCCTTGCACTCCTTTGCAAAAAAAATTAAAAAGCGGTCAAATATGTTTTTGTAAATTTGGTGAGTTTAAATGAAGTATATATATAACAATTGAAACAGATAATTTGCTCCAAAAACTGCAATACTTCCTCTACCATATTTTTTGAAGCATGTTTTTAGGAGAAAGTATATTTTATAAAGTTGCAAATATAGGGCTAAATAACAATGCTCTCATCATTATCATTATCATCTTCAATACCATCTTTGTTATCATTACATCACCACCACCACCGCCTACACCGCAAAGAGGAAGTGGTATAAAACAGAAGAGTCTTATACCACTGGAGGTTAGTAATCAATATATTATTTAGCTACATCTGGATGCATGTAGGTTCATTTTTGATAACATGTTTATAACAAAAAAAAAAAGAGAATAAAAAGAAGGGAAAATATAAAGGAAGCTGCATGTATAATACATAACTTAGAAGCAGTGGTATGGATGTACCAGCACACACGAGATTGAGACATGGCCAACCTCACACACTTCTCATGAGGAATTCCAGAAGGAGCTTTGTGAGACCACTGCTGAGACACTTCCGAAAAAGAAAAAATAAAAGGCGTTGAAAAACCGATTATAACAGCGACTCCATCTAAGAATATCTGAAGAAGGAATTTTATTCTGAAATATTATCAGACTATGGATGACTAAATTACAACAGGTATATAGTCCATTGTTTGTATCATAGTACATTGTTGTACCATCCAAAACATTTTATTCTTTATGAATATTAAAGATTAATCCTTTCTGCAACATGTACAAGGCCTGAAATTTTGTGGGAGCAGGGCTAATCAATTATATAGACCCCAGTACTTGATTGTACTTATTCCAGTGACTCTGAAAGTTGAAGGGCAAAGTTACTCTTCGTGGAATGAATACTAAAGATTATGAGAGTTAATGAAAGTTAAGCAGCTTCTGAAGGTTTGGCAATGAAATCAGTAAAGAAAATTTTCGTTGTATAACTGGTACATTTTCATTGTTAATGAAACATGCATAAGATGACACAACAGAATATTGTATGAACGAATTCTGTTTTGGTTTACTCTCTCTCTCTCTCTTTTGCTCTCCCACTCTCTCTTTCTCCCCCCCCTCTCTCTCTCTCTCTCTCTCTCTCTATATATATATATATATATATATATATATTGATAGATAGATAGATAGACAGATAGATAGATAGCTACATAGACTGACAAACAAATATGCATGTGTGTGCATATGCGTGCACATGCACACACACACATCCATACACACATACAATTTTAGGCTTTTGTAGATTAAGCAAAGAGCAGAAGATAGAGAAGCATATTTCATTCAATTCTTCAAAATTGAATGAAATATGTGGAATACATATTGTGTTTAAATTCCAAAATTGCAACAGAAAGTTTGACTCATTGATAAACAAAATAAATAAATGAAGGAATAAATAAAAATAAATCAGCTAAATAGAATAAAACAATATTTGTTGTGACAAAATTAATTATTTCACAGTGCAAAATTATAATTTCCAAATTTCATGTAAAATTCTTTATAAGTTCAATCTTTTTATTACATTGTTTTTTTTTATTATTTTCTTATGTCATTAATCTATTCTATTCTTCATCTTAATTGGACTAAGCAGTCGCAATAGTAGTAGTAGTAGTAGTAGTAGCAGCAGCAGCAGCAGTAGCAGCAGCAGTAGCAGTAGTAGTAGTAGTAGTAGCAGTGGCAGCAGTAGTCGTAGTAGTGGCAGTAGTAGTAGTAGTAGTAGTAGTAATAGTGGCAGCAGCAGTGGCAGTAGTAGTAGTAATAGTGGCAGCAGCAACAGTAGTAGTAGTAGTAGCAGCAGCAGCAGAAGTGGTTATTTAAACCTGAGTCTGTTTCAGTCAAACCAACTTATAATCAAAGATGTTCCAGCCATGACCAACACATCTTTTAATCAGATACAGTGCATATGTATGTATGATTTTTCTTTTGAGTCTTATGTAAATTCTTCTTGAAAGAGTTCAAGCTACCCACTAACAAAGCGACAAGACTTTTGAGTTAAGAGAGTTCCCAGTGTTTGTAAATATATAATTGAGCTGGTGTGTTGATTGAACTGTCAATGCATACAGCCGAGTGTGTACATCTATTCACATAAGATGCAGAATTTTTGGAGTGTCTTCCAAATCTTCTCTGATTGGATTTGGAGAATCTGTGTCAGTTTCTTTTACTCTTTCTCCATGAAGCCAAGTATTTCTAGGTTTTTGTGCAAACTTGTTGGTGCATAACCTAATACACCTATGATAATAGGTACAAATGAGAAAACATAGTCAGGGTACAAGAACTTTGAACTCTGCATTAATTCACCATAAATGTTCTCTTTTCCCTGGACTTTTGATTGTACATTCACATCTGCTGGGTAGCTGACCTCTATATATGTATGTATGTATGTATTGTATGTATGTGTGTATGTTGTGTATACTCTATCACCCCCTTTTGCTGAACTACTAACTTTCAGGGTTGTAGACACCAACATCGGTTGTCAAGCGATGGTGTGTGGGACAAACAGACAAACAAATACATACATACATATATATATATAATTATGTGTATTTCTTCTATCTTAATGAATAAAAATTCTTCTGATAGAATAAATGGGTTAATAGAAACCAATGTAGCAAAGAACACAAAATAACTGTGGTTAGCTCCTGTTTTTAAGGCAGGAACTCCTTGAAATTTTGGGTATTTGAGTATATTTAAGAATTTAAGGATTAGAGAAAATGCATGTTATAATTGCATACTTTATTCCTCCATATGTTTCAAAGGATTACAACCTGTGTGATCCATAGGGATCTTTGATATTAAAATTGTAACCTTCTCATCAGGGAAAGCATGGGAATCATCTTAAACGTAAGACATTATGACCGTAAGACATATGTAGGAATAAAGTATGCAATTATAACATGCGTTTTCTCCAATCCTTAAATTCTTATATATATATATATATATATATATATATATATAAATGACAGGCCTCTTTCAGTTTCCGTCTGCCAAATCCACTCACAAGGCTTTGGTTGACCCAAGGCTATAGTAGAAGACACTTACTGAAGATGCCATGCAGTGGGACTGAACCTGGAACCATGTGGTTGAGAAGCAATCTTCTTACCACACAGCCACTCCTGTGCCTACATGTATGTATGTATGTTTTTATGTATGTATGTATGTATGTATGTATGTATGTATGTATGTATGTATACGTTTATATATATACATATACACACATATATACATAAAACTACTTTATTCAATGTGTCCTTCCTATTCGTTTTCTCTTTTCAAAGATGGCCCTGATGTGATTCAAGGAAGTTTAGTGCCTATTCCAAGCAGGATGAGTGATTTGGAGGGAGAGCATGTTGTGGATACCAATGGGTTATATGTTGATGAAACTGGATAGTAGAAATGCAGATAAGAAGAGGGATAGATATAAAGGTAGGAAAATGGAGGCATAGAAGGATTTGGGATCCCAGAGTAATAAACTAAACTGGTCTGTAAGAAAGAAAGATAGAAAGAGAGAGAGATAAAGAGAGAGAGATAAAGAGAGAGAGAGAAATTGATAGATAGAATGAAAGGTATAAGGATAATAAGATTGATATAATAAAATATTAAGAAAAGGTCACAAAGCAAGGGACAACAATTGCTGTAAGAGTATATGTTTATGAGTAGCTGAAAATATATATCTTCCAATGAATCCTTCCTTGTCTAAGCTTAGATAGAGTAACATGAATTTTACTACAGAACTCTTTACAGAAGCATATAGCACAGTATTAGCTACACCCTTCTCTATATTTTGGCATATACTCACACATGCACGCACACACACACACACACACACACACACACACACACACGCGAACTAAATCTTGGGACGTAAAACATTTTCTTAAACAGCTAAGCACATTTACACAGAACAAAGTACAAAGTTAAAACTCTAAGTTACACATATATAAATATAAAAACAGAAATATCCAAACACATATCTAAGACTTTTGTATTATGTTTATCTAAATATCAGTGATACCAATGGGAAAAATCAGATATCTGACCACACTGCTCTTGAAAAACAAAAGAAATAGAACTTGACTTCAATTCCACAGTCAGACAAGCTACATAGTAAAAGTTATAACACTTTATTATATGCATGTATGTCATTATTCAGTTTTATTTCAAAATTTCTTGTCAATAGAGAAGGAGCAGATTTCTAACCAAAATCCAAAGTTCCTTCATTGGAATTTCAACAACATCAACTGGGCATTTTTGTATGTATGTATATGTGCAGATCTGTACATTTTGTTTTATGTGTGTATTCTCATGCATATAGTAGCTTGTCTAGACATGCTCGTATACACATAAATGCTAAACATCTGGAAAGTTTTACACACTTTTACAGTTTCAGTAATGGCTTTGATCTGTAGTCTTTGAAACAACTTTCTCCTTTATGGTTTTCTATGTATGTATGTATATCTCTTCGATTTTTTTATTATTATAAATCTTCCAATGGGAAGGGAGCCAGTTTCCAACAAAGGTACAAGGCTCCATCTTTGGGATGTAGTTAACATAGACAAATTCACATTTGGAACTTGAGAAGTCTTGCATATTTTTAATGTTCCACATATTTTTAATGTTCCGCTCTCAAGCGCTTCAGAGAGACAAAAGATGAAAAGACAATACAAAGAACAAATAGAAAAAAAGTTACATCACCTTGTGATGACAGATCCATCAGTCACTCAGAAACAGGAGTAAAACATTGTCGGAGCCCTGTGAAGATTTCAATGAGGCAAGTACTTCACAAATATCAATCAGAGCTGTTAGAAGAAGGCTTGTAGAGTATGGTCTGAAAGGCTGTAAAGCCAGGAAGAAGCCATGGGTTTCTGAAGTGAATATAAAAAACGTCTTCAGTGGGCCAAAAAACCACTTAAACTGGACCAGTGAATAATGGTCAAAAGTCATATGGTCTGATGAAAGTAACTATGAAGTAAGATGAATTCAATTAACATATAAACTTGATGTAACTGGTTTGTTACCCAAAATATATGAAAAAGTATCCAACATAAAGCTAATATTATTTTTCATGTTTTTATTCATGTGCATATATATGTGTGTATATGTATATGTGTATATGTATGTATC
>NC_068983.1:82222957-82223229 GCF_001194135.2 Octopus bimaculoides
TATGTATGTATGTATGTATGCATGCATGTATATATGTATGTATGTATGTAGGTATGTATATGCACATATATGTATATATATTATATATATTTTGTATACAAGAGTGAGTCATCAATTACCTGCATTGTACATATACTTTTTACTGTATTAGTGGAAAAAATTATTTGCATATACATCACCAGAAATGATATCTATCTGTCTGTCTCTCTCTCTCTCTCTCTCTCTCTCTCTCTCTCTCTTTCTCTTTCTCTCTCTCTCTAATTATCTATCTA
>NC_068983.1:82223239-82223760 GCF_001194135.2 Octopus bimaculoides
TCTATCTATCTATCTATCTATCTATCAATCTATCTATCTATCTATCTATCTATCTATCTATCTATCTCTACCTATCTATCTATCTCTCTTGTTGCTTCACTACATCTTTGAGCTTCAAACATCTTGAAAAGTTGATGTGTTTATTCCATTAATCAAGGCCACTCTGTTTACTCCAGAGAATGGCATTCTTCTATGATCTAGCTTCTGTAGGCTGGAGATATGTAAAAAAAAAACAGAATCCACCAAAGCTGCTCACTATTATTACAGAAACAGTGTTTTGTTGCTACCAGCAGTCAATAAATCATCATCATCATCATCATCATCGTTTAACGTCCGCTTTCCATGCTAGCATGGGTTGGACGATTTGACTGAGGATTGGTGAAACCGGATGGCAACACCAGGCTCCAATCTAAATTTGGCAGAGTTTCTACAGCTGGATGCCCTTCCTAACGCCAACCACTCAGAGGCCAGTCAGGCGATACTGGCAACGGCCACGCTTGAAATGGTGTCTTTTATGTGCC
>NC_068983.1:82229126-82231677 GCF_001194135.2 Octopus bimaculoides
TGTGTGTAGTGATGTTTGGAACTATCCATTTATTTTGGCTTACTACATGTGTGCCTGCATGTGTGTGCATGCATATGTGTGCATGCATGTGTGTGCATGTGTGTGCATGTGTGTGTACACTAGATGAAATTTAGTTTTGTGCCATTGAAAAGCACTACTGATGCTGTAGGGGAAGCATTTAGGTAAAAAATGAACCTCTGTGTTTATTGATATGGAGAAAGCCTTTGATAGGGTCACCCACTCCCTCATATGGTGATCAATGTGGAGGATAGGAATTGATGACTGCCATGCAAGTTTTGTACAGAGATGCTGTCAGGTGAAAGTCAACAATGAATAGCACAAAGAATTTAGTGAATAGATGAGAGTTCTCCAGGCCATAAGAGAGGAATTTTATGCTGCATGCGTTTGGGAGCTCCTCTATACTGATGACCTTATTCTTATATCTGAATTCATGTAAGAATTAGAGAAGAAATTTCAGATGTGGAAGTAATGTCTGGAAGCAAAAACCGAAGTCCTGATATGTAGGAAAGCAGACAAATTACTAATCCCTTCAGGGAGTTGGCCCTGCACAATGTATAGAAAAGGTATAGGTAGAAATTTTATATGGTGTGCCAAGTGCAAGATATGGACATATGAGAAGTGCAGTGGTGTCACAGGGAGGTTAAAAGAGAAAGTAGTCTTTGTGTATGGCAGATGTGCAGGAGTACATAGAATGTAGAGGAAATAAACTTCCTCAAATACCTGGGTGTATCTTCAGAAGTAGTAGATAGCTTCTGTTACCTAGGCCAGTGCTCCACAATAGGTATGCTGCAGTA
The DNA here is from genome assembly GCF_001194135.2 of Octopus bimaculoides. NCBI lineage: Eukaryota > Metazoa > Mollusca > Cephalopoda > Octopoda > Octopodidae > Octopus > Octopus bimaculoides. The sequence goes on from NC_068983.1 coordinate 82,229,942, forward strand.
CACTGGTGTCCCACGAGATGGAGCTAGATGTTCCACAGTGCAACCTGAATATAATTTTTCTCCTATACTTTCAGTTATATTTTCAGTCCAGGTGTGCTGCCAAATTTTGAAAAGAATATAAGTGTACCACAAGTGAAAATAGACTGCAGAGAACTCAACTGGGCAACCATGTTAACAGTGGAGGAGAATTCTCTGAAATCGGGATTGTTTTAATAAGAACATGCTGGGCAAAGTTCAGAGAGCGACTACCTTTGTTGGTAACAAAGAGCCTCTCCCATAGAGTGAAAGGCAGATTGTATGATGCCTGTGTTCAAACAGCTATACTACATGACAGTGAAACATAGACTGTGATTGCAGAAGACGTGTGAAGGCTTGAAAGAAATGAAGCCAGCATACCCTGCTGGATGGATAATGTCTATGTGCATGTATAACAGGGTGTAAATGTTTTAAGAGAAAAATTGGGTATAAGAGGAATCAGTTGTAATGTGCAAGAGAGAAGACTTTGCTGGTATGGTTATGTAATACATATGGATGAGGACAGCTGCATAAGGAAATGCTAATCTCCTACTTTGGAGGGAACCTGTGAAAGAGGTTTACCATGGAAGATGTGGGATGTCGTGGTGAGAGACAATTTTCATATGTTGAGCTTCACAGAGGAGATGACAAAGGACCAAGGCAATTGAAAACTTGTGCTTGAGAAGCCACATCAAGCTAAGTAAAACCATGGCAGGCTATGCTCGACCTCATGCACACACACAATCTATCCTCTGGCAAGACTGCTCAGCAACCCATCTTGCCTACATCCATTCTGCCACCCATGACCACTACCCACTACCTACTGCAGACCCCTCTGTTCTCCCTCATGTGCCTATCCACACACACTCCATGCCCTTACATCATATCTACCATATCCCACTACTAGCCACTCCAATTTCTCTTACCATCACTCGTTACAGTTACCTCTTCCTCATCTCTAAGAATCTCCCTTCACACTCTTATGGAATATACCTCTCTATCCCCCTGTGCCACTTATACCTCCACCACCACTGCTACCCAAAAGTAAGTCCATGAAACATTGCCAACACCATCTACACGTATCTCTCTCTCTCTCTCTCTCACTCTTAATGTCTCTCTCTTTCTCTCTAACTTAATCTCACCTTCCTCTCCCTTCTTTTCCTACATGGCTTAGAAAACCTGAAAGACCACTGCAAAAAATATGTGAATCTGAGACGGAAATATATTGGATAAAATCATAATTAACTGATCCCACTACATTTCCTTTTACCCAAAGCCAGAAACTTTTCAGCACCCGTCATATTATTACTATTGCTTTACTACACCAGAACTGATTCTTTTTCATACTGAAATTTACTTAGGAGTATACCCAAAGGTTTTATCTATCATTGTGTTTGTAAACTGAGCATATCTGCTAAGCATATAAGATAGACTAAATGCTTGTTAAGTTTATACAATCTCATTGGATACAATAAAACTGTCTAAAAAATGCTGCTTCAAATGCTCTTATAACTTTATGAGAATCTATCTATCAACTTAAATGAATGTACTGAGTATTATATCAGAGATATCTTTTTGCACTATGTAAAAACATATATTTATTTAACAATTCCTACATTACCACACATACTCAGACAGACGGACAGACAGACAGACAGACAGACAGACACACACACACACACACACACACACATACAAACGCACTCACACACACACACACA
>NC_068983.1:82231805-82235741 GCF_001194135.2 Octopus bimaculoides
TATATATATATATATATATATATATGCAAGTGTTTACTATTATAGCCTAGGGCCAACCAAAGCCTTATGAGTGGATTTGGTAGACAGAAACTGAAAGAAGCCCATCACCGTTGCCAGTGCCACCTGACTGGCTCCGTGTGCCAGTGGAACATAAAAAGCACCATCCGAATGTGGTCGTTAAATGATGATAATGATATATATGTGTGCGTGTATGTATGTGTGTGTATATGTTTCTGTGTCTGTGTTTGTCCCTGCAACATCGCTTGGCAATCGATGGTGGTATGTTTACATCCCCGTAACTTAACAGCTTGGCAAAAGAGACTGATAGAATAGGTAATAGACTTACAAAGAATAAGTCCTGGGGTCAATTTGCTTGACTAAAGGCAGTATCCCATTATGGCTACTGTCAAACTACTGAAACAAGTAAAAGAGTATATATATATATATATATATACATACACACACACACAGAAGTAAATAGATAAGTATAGATATAGGTATACATACACATACACGTACATGCATATAAATATAAATATATATATATATGAATATATACACACATACAAACACATGCATGCATCTATGTGCATAGTATATGTGCTTATGCATATGCAAACATTAAGATATGACTCAATTAGCCAATCTGATTGGATTAATGAAGGCCAATACTCAAGAAAGAAAAGAAGAAAAAAACTGTTTTTGTTGTGTTCATTTTGATACATGAGAGTATTTTGCATTGCTTCTATAGACAATCAATCAAGAACATAAGTTATCACCCTTGTGATGACCTAACCATGTTTTCTCTCTGTATTTTAGGTCTGTTTGGGCAGACAGCATGTCTGCACAGAATTCATTTTCTTCATGAGAACTGTTCTAAAATACAAACTATGATTGGTTAAAGAGGCTATTGAACATTTGTCTTATATGACATAGTTCGAATGGTTCTAGCAGTTATCATTCACTATTCACTTAAATATGCTCATTGGGATCTTTATCACATATTTACCATACATGCATATATTTATGGTGGGACTGTGAAGGGTGAGGGCTGGAAACGTGTCTGGTTTGTCTGGTGAATGTGTGTGTGTGCATAAGCTTCTTTTGTGCATATGTAGTCATGTATTTATAACAATACATGTGCTATGAGTTAGAAGAAACATTGCAGAAAAATGACATGATTTTTTAAATCTAATCTCACTACAGTGTTGTAAATAGTGTGCAGAAAGATAATCAAATTGTAGTAGAGCTATATTTTGGAAATAATCTAGTTTAATACCAGGTTTGAAGACAACAATTCTTAAGTTCAAATCCAATTCAAATTATTTTTATCTCTGGAGGTATTTGCCTTTGGGAAAATACATCTTTGAGTTACTAGCTCAAATATCTTGTTAAGCATAACTATATACTGTGTTATAACTGAATAAAGTTTCTTTGAGTTTTCTATAGAAGTATATATATATATAGCTTTATTCATCTTTGTTGTTTATGTCCATACCACTCTGAAATATGTCTCTTAGCAGTTCATTTTCATTTAACTTATGCAAATTACTCAAGGCTGTAAATTTTTTTTCTTTTTCTATATGTCTACTTGATCTGTCATTCTAATAGTCTTTATCCAATGGTTTTAATAAAATCTTCTGTTGATTGTGACACCAGTTGTTTCTATTACTATCAGTCCAAAGATATATGTGTCTATCAGTGACATGTACTTGTATCACTTGGTTTGCCTCAGGTGTTGTGTTGTGTGCCTGTACAGCCACAGCAGATACTGTACCACCATTAGCAGTTGACACAATTTCTCCAGGTGCAGATCCATGGTCTCTCAAGACCGATGGATCCCTACTAATGTGTTGTATATACATAAAGACAATACTCTCAAATGGTCTAGTTTATCTTTCAAATTTGGAACAGCTTACTTCTCTTGGAAATACCAGCTGTGATATGTTGACTAGTGTTTTATTACTATTACTAGCTGGCCCCGTGCCATCAAAAATGATAGCTAATTGTAGTATTTTATATATAGATATAGATGGTAAATCAAACTAGTACACTCAAAATGTTATTTAGAGATTGTGTTTTGAGATGTAACATCGATCGTCGTTCACTAGGGAAAGAACGCTGGTTCATACATACAAGTATTCACATGCTTCCTTTGTACATGCACACACATACATATACTCACACAGAGTTGGAACGCTGTTTGATTTTTCTTTTCAGCGTTGAATGTTCACCATCCCACTTCCATTGCATACACACACAAATACTTACACAGAGTCATAACACTCCCACTACTAGTTTGCCATCACCTCTTCTTTCTTGATTTATCTATCACCCCTTCCTTTCTCATTCAAATGTTGTGATGGAGAAATACACAAGAGTATTATTGTAGTAGATTGTTGTTGTCAACAGTATTTATTCTGAGTTCAAACCTGTCAACACGAATTTTGTTTTTCACCTTATCATCCCAGTTTTGATACATATAGCATCAATCAAGTTTGGGTGTCTATAACATCAACCATTCCTCCCTACCACAGATTTCTGGTCATGTGCCTATGTCAGAAATTTTTATTTGACATTGGTAGTTATTTTGAATCATTATAACTTCAAACAAAAGTCTGGTTGCATTTCTGAGTTCAAATCCTGCCAAGGCCAACTTTATTTTTTATCTTTGTAGGGTTGTTAAAACATGTCAAATAGTAGGGTCAGTTTAACTGACTAAACCTTTCACAAATTTCTGGCCCTGTGTTATTGTTAAAATTAATAATAAAGCAGTCACATCCAAGATGTGTTTCACAATGTCATACCTAGAATCTCTGTCCTCCCCCCACCCATTAGCTTTGGTTGTGCCTTAGTTTCCTCATATGTGTCTCTGTTAATAATATTCTTTAACTACTAAGGTAAGGTAAATTTACCTTTACATGTCATGCCAACTCAAAAGAGTCAGTTTCCCGGTTTCATGGCATGTGTATTCCACACCTGGATGGGATGCTAGTCCATTGCAAGATAACTCATTTTTACCAGCTGAGTGGACTGGAGCAACATGAAAGAAAGTGTTTTGCTCAAGAACACAATGTGTTGTTGCCCAGTCCAGGAATGAAAACCACAATCTTACAAACATGAGCCCAACACCCTAACCACCAAGCCATGTGCCTTCACTTTCTCAACAACTCACCTCCACTACATCTATAGTACCCCAACAACACATCTACTGCTCTTAATACACCACATCTCATATATATTCCCAGTCATTACATATCGTTCTATGTTATCTCAAATGTTTAACCCCAGATCAACAGTTCCAACTATGACAATTCAATTTTATTTGTCTCAGGCATAGTTTATGTAGGACGACATTGTCTAACATCTCCTTGTCTGTCTTTTTTGTTCTTTTCTTTTTCTTTATTTGAATTGGTAGGGATGGAATTTGAGGAAATTTGTCTGTTATTTCTAGCAGGCTGGGACACTCATGTTGAGCTACCCTTACTGATTCAGCTCCTTACATGACATTCGCCTAACCCATCTTTTCTATGACTCGCTGCTGTTTTTATGATGACACTAGGCCTCAGTGGAAGGAAACGGTACATCAGTGACATTTTTCAGACAGCTTCTAATGATACAAGTTACAACTTCAAGATGATTCCACACAGCTAACATCAGTTGTCACCTGTTGGAATATCTCCTTCATCTCTGACTATTTCATTTTTTTTTTTTAAAACTTTTATGAAATACTTTCATGTAAAATTCCAGTTCCCAAATTGCAAAGGCATACCTTTCAAAGTTAAAGACAGCTCAGCTCTGCTTTTCAATTTTGATGTCCTTCTCAATTCTTTTGGTGATATTGCAAAGCATAAATTTCTGATGATGTGCTGAATTTCCCCCCATTTTTTATATCATTTCCTGTCATCAATTTATTTCCTATAAATTATTATTTAA
>NC_068983.1:82236047-82239234 GCF_001194135.2 Octopus bimaculoides
ATATATATATATATATATATATATATATATATATATACAAACACACATACACACACAAACATAGACGCACATATTTATATATCACATACATATAATTTTTTTATGTATAGCAATATAAAAAAACATTCAAACATTAAAGTGAAGAATCTCTCAATACCTTTCAGTAGAATATCATCATAACCGCCACCACCTCAGTCATCATCACACCACCACCACCACCATCATCGTTGTTGTCATCATTGTCATTGTTGTCATCATCATCATTTTAATGCCTATTTTTCCATGTTTGCATGGTGCCAATGAAATTCATTGGGGCAGATTTTCTATGGGCTGGAAACCCTTCCTTTATTATTAACTCTCAGCTGTTACCAGTTAGACAACATTTCCCTTTGCTACTGCAAAAGGGCTGCGTTTTATGGTAGATTGTGAATGAACAATACCACTTCTATGATGGTAGCATTTGTTTACAACTAGTATGTGATCTCAAGGCAAGGAGACACAAACACACTAACATCGGTTGTCAAGTGATGGTAGGGGGAGGCAAACACAGATACATACGTACACACATACATACACATACGCACACACACATATATATATGTATGTATGTATGTATATATATGTGTGTGTGTGTGTATATATATATATATATATATTGGGTTGGTGCATAATTATTGTGGCTTTCTTGCAACAAATTTTATTCAACAAAAACAATAACAACATGTAACAAAAACATCTTTAAATGATTATTCTGGAGCATATTCACCATCTACTTCAATTACTGCTTCCCATTTGCTTGTCAGACGGACAGACCATCATTTAAAGATGTTTTTGTTAAATATTGTTATTGTTTTTGTTGAATAAAATTTGTTGAAAAAAGCCGCAATAATTATGTGCCAACCCAACATATATATATGTGTGTAGGTTTATGTAGGATGGGCTTCTTTCAGTTTCTGTCTACCAACTCCACTCACAAGGCTTTGGTCAGCCTGAGGCTGTAGTACAAGACATTTGCTGAAGGTGCCATGCAGTGGGACTGAACCCAGAACCTTGTGGTAGGGAAGCAAGCTTCTTACCACACATCCACTCCTGTGCCTATTTATTGTTCTTAAGCAAGAATGTTGTTGATAGTGATTTCAAAGTTTTAACCATATAAGCCATCAAAACTTCAAAATCACTGCTTGTATGTACATTTTTACTTAAATATTGTAACTTTTTACAAACATAGTCTTGCTTATCACTTTTAGCCTCGTGTAATATATATATATATATATATATATATATATATATATATAAAATTAATTGCAGAATAAAACCTTAGGTCATCGACTCAAAAATCCACAGCCCACCAATGACCACATATACGAAGTACAGCATAAACCACAAAACCAAAAAGCAAAGGGAAGTCAAAATTTTTATACATAGGAATAAAGTTGATTAAAAATATAATAGAATAACATAAATAAATAAACTGCGATTAAAAAGTTGATTAAAAATATTATATTTTAACCAACACGCACCAGTTTATAATAACACTCTGGAAGCAAGCGGCTTCAAAACTAGAATTTCATATATACATAACACAAGATTTAAAAATAAGATGGCAGGTTCACCACCCGACCATATTGCGTTTGATCAGTGTGGTGGTAAGACATTTTTTAGTAGTAACCGTAGTAAGCAATCTTTTAGAAACGGGACTGGAAACAATGAAAATATAAATAAAAATAGGAACAAATACAAAAATATAAATAAAAATAGGGACACTTTAAATAAGCCTACGATACCGGAAAATCCTACCCAGAATAAGAGAAGTAATCTGATTCGCCCCCCCCTTTTCCCTCAGGGTAAGAAACTTACCAAAAATGTTCTTTAGGATCTTAGAAAATAATTTTCCTTGGGACCACAAATACTACAGTATTTGTAACAGGTCTACAATTAAGTGCTCCTACTCTGGAATGCCAAATTTAGCATCCATTATTGCCTCTTTAAATAGGAATAAAATAAATAAGTTAAAGCTATGCGAATGTCCATCTCAGGGAAACACCTGTTTCTAATAAAACCAACTGTAAACTACACGACGATAGTGGAACGGGCTCTTCATTCCCTCGGATTATGCCTAAATCTGGGAATGAGATAAGTGGAATGGCTGATAAGAATAAATTTGTAAGGACGGTTAATGTTGTTGGAAATGACTTTAAGGGTGGCCGTAAAAAATTATGTAATTGTAGGGACCCTTCTTTATGTCCTCTCTGCGGACTTTGTTTGTCCACAAACGTAGTGTATAAATGCGTAGTTAGAGACGAGAACAAACAAAATAAGTTTTATATTGGAAGTTCAGTGAATTTTAAAGCCAGGTATAGGGCGCACATGAGTTCTTTTTCTAATGAGAAATATTATAATTCCACAACACTCGCCTCTTACCTGCATGACCTCAAGAGGAGAAATAAGAAGTACTATCTTGAATGGTCAATCTTATCTAGAACCCCCACCAATTTAAGGCTAATATTAGCAAGTGCTTATTATGCATTAGGAAATCCCTTTCCATTCTTAGGTCTTTTGGGCCGAAAACCTTGAATAAGTTTATCGAGGTAATCCATTTTTGCAATCATAAATTTTCCTCCACCTTCCTAAAACTATATAAAAATAGAAATAAGAACAAAAATAATAGTATTAGTAGTGGTAATAATGGTAGTAATGGTGATAATAATAGTAATGATAGAAATAAAAATAAAAAGACAAAAATATTGATATAAAAATAATAATATAAATATGGATACAATGGTAGTATTTATTTTTTATCATGCCTTACGTTGAATTTGAAACCTAATAATTTTATTTAGTTACCAAACCTGCTTGACTATTCTAAAGGGTATACTAAAATTTTTTTTTTTTTTTGGTCTAGTCCATATTTTTTATTTAAGCTTGCTCTCATAATTATAATTTCTTTTGACTGCTGCCCTGACGTCTTTTTGCTTGTGTGCGTGGATTGGAGGTTTGTTGCATTGCTAGTGGAACATTTTTGAATTTTTCTGTGTCATTGTGTTAACTTATCTGTGAACTTTTGAAAAAAAGATAATTTGTTGCAGTTGGTGAAACCGGAAACGGTTTCCCCGTGTAGGGAAGCCTACATGATGACGGGGAGAAGAAGTAATATATATGTTCCTGAAGTGGAAGAGGTGAGTGACGA
>NC_068983.1:82240795-82241825 GCF_001194135.2 Octopus bimaculoides
CGGCTATGAGAGATACGTCTCTCCATGTCGGGCGGGAGTCGGGGGTGGGGTGTTGGTCTTAATAAAAAGAGACCGGGTCCCTGAGGTAAAGTCTGTTTTTATTGATCCAGAAGGCAGGCTGGTCGTCCTGGATTTGACATTCAATTGTGGTAAGACAGTCAGGCTGGTCACAATTTATGCACCCAATTCAACTGGTTCACAGAGTCGATATTTCCGTGACCTCGGGAAATTTCTTCTGACGTCGCATTCTTTAGTCGTGTTAGGTGACTTCAACACAATTGACGATGCACGTGTTGATTGTGTTGGCTCGCAGACAGATAGAACAGTAAATCCTGGCTTTCGGGACCTACTCAGCCACTTTCAGCTGATAGACCCGTATAGACTGGAACACCCAAACGCTCCACAGTGGACGTGGTCAAATAGCGATGGGTCTTCCAGGTCTTATCTAGATAGGATATTGATAAGAAAAGTAGATAAAGACATAGTTAAGTGTCCACAGTTTTACCCAGTCAGCTACAGTGACCACAAGATGGTCACAAACGAGCTGACTGTAGATAAGATGTATAGACAGGGATCTGTCTACTGGAAACTCAATAAGTCCTTATTGGCGAACGAGGAGTACAGAAAGCGGATCAAGTTAATTATTCAAAGGGCACTTAGAGGTGCCATCATTAATAATAAATGGTGGTACACCCTTAAGCGAGCCATAAAGTACGAGTCAATTAGATTTAGTATAGGCATAGCTAAGAAGGAACGTAGTATAGGAGATGGCCTAGCTAAGGAGTTAGATAAAGCCATGGAGAGTGGTAATGCGGACCAAGTGAAGGCCAAGAGACTGGAATTAAACCAGCACCTCGAAGGTCAACACATGGGAAGTATTATCAGAGCAAAAATTCGTGCAATGGGTTGCGAAGGAATCAAAGCTGCCGGATGGGCCCGAGTGGTGGAGGCTCAACGGAGTAATGACTCCATCATTCGGTCTGTGGCGAACCTGCAGGGCGTATTGGTAGACGATCCCGAGGAGATGTGT
>NC_068983.1:82242409-82244548 GCF_001194135.2 Octopus bimaculoides
GTAGGACGCTGGACAGAGGGACCGGTTAAGTTGCTGGGGGTTTGGTTCGGTCCAGACCTCCAGGTGGAGAAGAACTGGGCAGAGGTATCTAGCAAGATAGCCAGCATAGCCAAGAGATGGTCTTGGCGAAGGCTATCCTTGAAAGGGATGGCGGAGGTAGCCAATGTGTTTATCGCATCGGTGATTACCTACCGCCTGACCGTCGTGCCCTGCCCTGATTCGTGGTTGACCAAGTTGGAAAGACAGCTCTTTCACTTTTTGTGGAGGGGCTCGAAGCCACTTGTGAGATACTCTATCTGTTGTCAGAAACCGTTAAAATGAGGTTTAGGGATGCCTTGGCTGATTATGCGCAAGCACGCGTTGAGGTTGAGGCATCTTTGGGTACTCCTGGATGGTGACCAGGTGTGGACTCCGTTGGCTAGACAAACGTCCCCCAACTTTGCTAGTATGAATGCAAAGGAGGCTTGGTGCTTTCGCAGACCGAGGTTGAATATGTGGTATACGGAGTGTCGTAAGGCACTCCTGCTATTCCGTCGCTCAGGCAACGCCGGCAGCGGGGGTTCTACAGCATTCTTTTATAGAGGGTTAGTAGAGGCAGAATGTGACGATGGCCTGAGAACGACCCTGGGTCTCGGATTTATCGAACTCGACAGCCTGTTCTTCCGTACATTCGGGTTGAAGTCATTGGATAATTTCTAAATGTCTTTGACCTGGCAATGCTACAGAGGAGCCTTGCCCGTTCGTGATAAACTTGCAAGACACGGAATGCAGACATCTCCGACCTGTCCAAGATGCAGGCAGGATAGGGAAACCGTCCTGCACGCTTTTGTACGGTGTCCGGAGATTTCTGAGATGTGGGTTTACATGGAACACCTAGTGTCAAGTGAGGGAAGAGTACAGTTGTCGGCCGAGTCAATCATAAAAATTGACCCGCCTAGTTTGTTATCAAACGAAGGTAAGAAATGTTTCCTCATTACAATAGCAATAGCGAAAGAGGTAGCGTGGAAGACAAGAACGGAAGGAATCAAGACAGGCACTTTTATCTCCAGTCAAAATATGGTAAGATATTTTTCTTTTCATTTGAAAAGAAAGATACGGCTGGAGAGAAAGTGCATGTCGCACGAGAGTTGCGAGTGAAAGAGAGCAATTGAATACGCCATAAGTGTCTTCAAAAGTGTCAGTGGTGGGATGGGGCTCGTGGGGTCGGAGCGAAACCCAGTCCCCCACTTCATTGTTCTATGTTGGTTTTTGTTTTTGTATACCATTCGATTTAAACCGATTTTCATTGTAATTTTTAATTGCTAAATTTTTATTTTGCGTCGATTTTATTGTGTAACTATATTTTTATTTGACCCCAAATCAGATGTATTGTCCCTTCTATGTTTCGCCCCTTGTGGGTAATAAAGAGATCTCTTTTGACTGGTGCCTTCGTTGAGGCTTGTGTGCGTTTTTTACCTTGAAGATGGGGTTATCACTAGTTTGTGCTCTATTGTGCTCTAAATACGGTGATATATCCCCGAAATGGCCATAGGTGTTTTGTGTTTGTATTCCGACCTATATTTGTAATCCATTGTAAATGATGTTAAATTATGGTTTGGCTTTACTGATGTTACCTGCTGGATGTTGGTTTAATGTATCGACTTGTGTGCCTTGATTTTCTTAGACTTAAATAACGCTGATGATAAAATTATGAATTTTACTTTGTTACACATTGGATGTTCTGTTATGTATTCCTGTGTATGAATTACGAAATTGGATTTTACCTGCTAAATTTGCTGTCATGAGAGAAGTAATGAACTTTCGTACAATTTGAACTTAAACTTCTTTTATTAGCTATTGACCTCAACGAATGAACTATTTTACTACGTTTCCCTATGTATTATTTTTTTTCTCTATATTATTTTTTTATATATATATATATATATTTTTATTCCACTATATCTGTACCGGTCTGTAATATTTTTAATCAACTTTTTAATCGCAGTTTATTTATTTATGTTATTCTATTATATTTTTAATCGACTTTATTCCTATGTATAAAAATTTTGACTTCCCTTTGCTTTTTGGTTTTGTGGTTTATGCTGTACTTCTTATATGTGGTCATTGGTGGGCTGTGGCTGTTTGAGTCGATGACCTAAC
>NC_068983.1:82244558-82248370 GCF_001194135.2 Octopus bimaculoides
ACTTCTTTTACAGCCTTGTATAAATTCTTGGTTTTCTTATACAAAACAGTTAATATTGAATAATTATATATATATATATATATATATATATATATATATGTATATAAAACACAGGCGTTTCGAAGAGTTAGTGCATATATATATATACATATATATATATATATATTCGTTTTTCAATATTAATATGTACATGTATAACTCTCTATGGTTTTTTTCTACTAGTGCACGTTATATTCTACTATACACACGTAGCCCTGTTTACATTATACTTCGTCTCAACCTGTTACCATTTTTTAAAACATATCAGATTTTTATTCTTATTTTTATGTTATAGTTTACTGCACATAGACGTACATACACATTGATATGTCTGTCTTTTTTTCTCTTTCGTCTCTCTCACTATTACTGTCATTTTCCCCCTTTTACAACTTGCTTGTAAATATCTGATTTTTCCCTTTTACCCCTTTTGTATTCTCCTTTACTATATCTTATTTTAATATTAAATCTTTTTTGATATCCTTCCAAAATTCTTCACCCTGATGAGAATGACAATGCATAGATTTAATTACAATTACTATGATTATAATTTTTGTTCTTACATATTTATATTGTCCTTTGAAACACGCGTATGTCTTGAATCCTATTTTGTATTAAATCTAATTTTGATGCAACATCTTTTTCTCTTCCATTTTTTTATAATTGTTTATGGTTTATTTATACATATAACGATATTTTTCAACTATTTTTCATTTTCTTATTACTTGCTCTGGCAGTTTTTTTTTAATGAAAATGGTGACTCTTTATTAGAAATCATTCTTTCTCTTTGGACCTCTCAAAGTTTTTGTTCTTTTTTAAACTTTTTTCCCTGTGTGTGTGTGTGTGTGTGTGTGTGTGTGTGTGTGTGTGTGTACATACAGATTATATGTATACACACACAGACACATATATATCACCATCATTAGCATAATCATCATTTAGTACATGCTGGCATGGGTTAGATTTTTTGACATGGCGCTGGTCAGCTGGGAGCTGTCTAGACTCCAATTGTCTGTTGTGGCATGGTTTCTATAGCTGGATGCCCTTCCTAATGCCAACCACTTACCAAAGTGTGGTGGGTGCTTTTTATGTCCCAGCAGCACAGGTGTATTTATGCAGCACTGACATGGATGCTTTTTATGTGGTACTGGCACCTGAAAGAAGAACCCTGATTTTACTTAGCTTGACGCTATATACATACATATACCTATAGGTATATGTATGTATGTATGATGGCTTAGCTGGTTGGCCAAAACACTGAAGTCACAGCCAATACTATGCTTGTCAAGGAATAATAAATTTATACTCTACAAAAGCATGAAGTAATCCTTCATGTTAATGTAAAATTATTTTTAATATAACTGAGCATAAAACCAAACATTAATATGTGTGAGTGTATATGTATGTAGATAGATAGATAGATACATATATATATATATATATATATGTGTGTGTGTAAATAATTGAGATTCAGTTGAATTAAGTACTTAAGTTGAAGCACCAAGTTAGTGTGGTTTTATCCGTACAACTCAAAGTAAGGTGAATAAAATCAAAATAAGCAACAGGATATCAAGAAGTGATGCGGTACAACCGTTTCAAGTGGCTCCATTTTATTGAACAATGCAATCATTACATCAATTTAAAAGCAGGTCTATCCTTAGCTGCATAAATAAATAAATAGTTTTATAACCAGTTGGACACATTAATATAATTTTACTCAAATTCTCTAATAGAGCAAGAAGAGGGAGAAAGTCCATGTTGCTACTAATGTGACTCAGAATATACTACACTTCAAAGACCTATATGAAGTTTGTTAGGGTCATAGCTTGTAAATGATTGTGGTTTACTTAATTTATTAGTCATTTTTTTATCAACTACCAAATCTAAGGTTAGAGGACAGTGTCTGTTTAGAATGGATAGACAGTGTATACATACATAAATATATAAAATTATTATTTATATAGATAGATAGGATGATAAATTGAATATTAATTCAATTTAAAGTGGCCTAGCATATGAACAAATCTGAAAATTCAGAAAAAATTTCTGGAATTTTCGTGAAATTTTTCTAAAGAACATTACTTTTCTTTATGGTTGGGTCGTTGATGACCTCTTTCTAGCATATTGGATGTCCACCTACTGGTCATCCCTAATACACGTGTAGTACACACACACACACACACACACACACATATATATTCATATATGTATTATTCTTAAATATGAATATTATTGACAGTGAGTTAGATGTTTCAGCCAGTTTAGCAAACATCAGACTGCAATGCACTGAAGTATGCATATATATACATACATACATACATACATAATTAACGTGACTTACATACATGCATACATAACATACATAAATTCATAATTATTTAGTTAGAAAATGGAATAATTAGAATAATAAATAGAATAAATTTTGCTTAGATATCCAGAAAGAAGCATTTTGTACGATAACATTTATACAGCTTCATCAGATAATAAAACAAGAGCTCTTTAATCAATTAGTCTGCATAAACAATCTACTTCTAATAAAAGAATTCTTTTGGAGTATCAACATGTCTATCTGGAGGCATGTGTGTCTATACAGAATTGATCCTGTCGCATGCTCCCTCATACATTTGTGTAACTGCCTCACACCCTATCCACTTAATGCATTTCTCTGCTGGTCATAAATCTGTTGATATTGAGTTATTTTGAGAGGTGTAATACCTTGATTAACAGATGCTTAGTGACGTGGCAGTGTGTCTGTGTATTGTGTCAGTACATAAGTGTGCATAAGTGTGTGTGTGTGTGTGTGTGTGTGTGTGTGTGTGTGTGTGTGTGTGTGTGTATATATATATGAGTGCATATGTATATATATATATATATATATGTGTGTGTGTATATGTATGTATGTACATATATATGCACACACACATACATATATACATACATATATGCATACATACACATATATTTATGTATGTGTGTGTAGATGTGTGCATAGGTGCTTCAGTGTTGTCATGTCTGTATGCATATATGTGTGTAAGAGTATACATATAAACACACACACCCTCAAACACAAGCAGATATATATGTATATATATATATATATATGTACATATATGTGTGTCTGTATGAATATATGTATATGTATGTATAAATATCTGTCTATATCAATCAATCTATTTATCTATATACAAATATATGTAAAAGTATATATATATATATATATACTTATATATGAGTATATATTTATACATATATATATACACACATATAGATATATGTATATATATATATGTATATTTGCACGCACACACAAATGTGCATACACTCGCACACAAACACTCCTGTATGTAAGTATATATGTATACATGAGTGTGCATGCATACATATCTCCATATGTATAACTGATAAATTGTATTTAGCGACTTATGTCTGTTTTAATGGAATGTCAAACAGGGGCATATTTACATATATACACATGCATGTATATATTTATACAAACATACAAACTTCTATATGCATACATACATACATACATACATACATATACATGTGTGTGTGTATGTGCGTATGTGTGTGCGTGTGTGTTTAAACAGGTGGGTTGATAGCAATATATAAGTTGCATGTCATAATGTAATTAATTTTTACATTATTCTATGTGTGTGTCTGTTTGTTAAACATCAGAATGTGTATGTACATATGTGGATCTATATCTATCTATCTATCTATCTATCATCTGTTTTCTATGCTGGCACATATATATATATATATATATATATATA
>NC_068983.1:82251470-82253466 GCF_001194135.2 Octopus bimaculoides
TATATGTGTGTGTGTGTGTGTGTATGTATGTATGTATATATTATCCAAATTAGAAGACAAAGAGAGAGTGTAGTACATCTTTAATAACCAGTTACAATTGTTTCAATATGATTATTTTTAACATCATTTCACATGAGTTCCATTTGAGAGGTTTTCTACTTTTTATAGTTTTAAACTTTAAAGCTGCACTTCACCAGACTTGCATCAAAAGGTGCACTCTAACATTGTGCTTCATTGTGTGGCAGTGGTGATTTACACACTCATACCCCACCACATACACATAGGTATACATACATTCATAAACATATGGAAATGTACACATACACATGTATATATATACTACAATATTCAAGTTGATGTACTCACCAAAAGCATACAGAATATGTACAGGAGAAGTTAGAACGGAGGTAAAAGAAGAGGAAACAGTAGGGGTAGTCATTCAGATCTTTGTGTTTGCTGATTGAACGGATATGTATGTATGTGAAACAGCATGTATATTTCTTTCCTTTATTTAGATTTTATTTATTTTTATCTTTTATTCTAGAGAAAATTCTGTGCTCCTGAATCTTAGCAGTAATGTAGGCACCATTCAAATCACTGTACTAGTCTGTATAGTATCTATTTATTGACAGCATATATAGATCAGAAGGGGCACCTTGATCCATAAGGTCCTTGGGCAAATCAGTGCAATAAGACCTGTTTTTATTTATTTATTGACAGCAAGTCACAACTTACACAAATCAGAAATGGGTCTGTAGATTCATGTAGCTCCCAGTCAAATCAATGCACTAGGTATTATAATATATATTTCTCGACAGAAAGCAACAGCTTACAAAGATTAGAATTAGGCGTCTTGAACCCTAATGCCCTTTGGCAAATCAATACATTGGACTCTAAAGTATTTACTTTTAGACAAGCCACGGCATACAGAGATAAAATTGAAGCCCTACAACATGAGGTACCCCAAACAACAACCCAGTATCCCAGTGCCTTAAAACAACACTGGATATGACCCTTTCAGTAGCGGTGGGGGGCATCCACTGAGATTAGTGGGATGAAAAGTTGAAGGTTTTCTCAAACCAGGGATCAGGGCCCAAATGCTTGCAACAAAGTGGACACCTCTAAAAGAACTCAAGATCCCCAGATGTCAAACAGAGCAATAGGTTAAGTCTACCGCACAAGTAGGCAATAATGCACTGTGAATTCAGAACATAGATATTACAAGAGCCCTGGTGACACGCACACACACACACGATAAAACTTACTTGAAAGTGAATGCATGGCATTCAATCATATAATAATACAAGTTATATATATATATCTATACATATATATATATATATATATATATATATATATATATATATATATATATATATATATATATATGCATAAGTGGGCACAGGGCATCACGAAACATGTGCGACAGAAAAATACGAAGTACGAGTACATGGAATATGAACTGTTTCTTCAAACAATGAAAGACACAAATGGGAAACAAGACAAACAACATAAAGAACGACCCTTCATCAGTTGTTGGCTGTTTTTTCTACTCTCTTATTTCAAGCATTTAACAACAATATACGCTTTCGATAAAACTGTTGCTCCCGCAAAGCAAATTAAATAAAATATGGGATTTTGCAGAGGGTCAAAATTAGTAACATAAACAGGACAGTGAAAACAAACAAGAAAGGCTGCTAATCCTAAACAAGGTAGTGGTGGTGAACGTGTAAATCAAGCTTGGACAGGAGACAGACAAGAACATATCTTCCTTGTTCCAGCTACAACGCAGGGAAAGAAGCACAAGTTCGGAGAAGAAAGAAAGATGGCCTATGGTTACGTAAGAGCCACCTGAACAAGGGAGGAGGAGGAGTGAGGGAGAGGGAGTGACAGTAATAGGATAGAATAGTGGGAGAAGAGGAGGTAAAAGAATGAGAGAAAGAGAGAAAAATGAAAGTAAAAAGGTTGTATAGGGTGCAGATATATATATATATAT
>NC_068983.1:82253476-82255570 GCF_001194135.2 Octopus bimaculoides
CTTGACCATAGTCAAATGACTGAAACAAGTAAAAAAAAATAAAAGAATTAAAGAATATATACAGACATATCTTACTGGCTATATCTATCTATCTACATATAAAAAATAATAAATGCGCCCTTTTAAAGCCTAGCCAGGCTCATGGGCCCGGTTTCCTGGTTTCAGTTGTGTGCATGCTCCCCAGCTGGATGGGATACCCGTCCATCGCAGCGGTACTCATTTTTTGCCAGCTGCGTGAACTGGAGCAACATGAAATGAAGTGTTTTGCTCAAGAACACAACGCGTCACCCGGTCCAGGAATCAAAACCACAATCTTATGATCATGGTGCTGACACCCTAACCACTACTCCACGCGCTCCACATCTATCTATCTATCTATCTATCTATCTATATGTGTGTGTATATACATACATATACATACATATATACACACTCTATTTCTTTATTTTCTCACTCTATTTCTTTATTTTCTCGCTCTATTTCTTTATATATATATATATATATATATATATATATATATATATATATATATATATATATATATATATATATATACACTCACACACACATACCCATATAAGAATATATGCGTAATGTTTCTACCACCATCCTCTGCCAAAAGCTCAATACTTTTTTTTATATATTTGCCAATCACTAAACTAAATACTAATGTACAGATGTGATCATGCATTCTGTTCTCCTCTTCTTCCTTCTTCTTCTTTTGGCTTCACCCATCTCTTTCTCCATCTCCTCAACACCCTGCTTTTTTTTTCTTTTCTATTTACCCTAATTTATCATCGAAAATGCTGTTGCTGTCCCTGCCACTGTCTTGTTATGATTATGCTTGTTGATATTGCTGTTTCATTCTTACTTGATTAAGGTTTCATAAAGGATTCTTTGTGTTATTGTTATTGTTGTTATCCAACTTGATATTATTGTTGCTGGTGTTTATTCATGGTGAGTTGACTCTTTCTTGATTAAATTTGTGCATAGTGCTTTCTTTTGTAACTTAGTTTTACAGTCTCTGTCCATCCATCCATCAATTCATATGTCTGTCTGTCTATCTATCTATCTATCTGTGTGTGTGTATCTGTCTAACAATCTGTATATGTATCTATTATTTAATTATTTACCTACTTATCTCATGGTATCTGTCTAACTGCGATCTGCTAATTCTGTGTTTGTGTGTGTGTTTATGTGTGTGCATCTCTATGCATGTGTGTGTGTGTATATATATATATATCAACAAATCGTGTGTGATGTTAAAACGTGTAGGCCTCAATATTATTGGTAATAGAGGACTATATTCATTGAATGATACAGTAATAAAGACTCACATACAGAGCTTTATGTTTCTGCATCAATGATATGATGATTGCTGTACTCCTTCAGCTGTTGCAATACTATTGCAAATACATAAATAATATAAATTGACATTCAACAGCTGAAGAGGTGCAGTGATCATCGTATCAAAGACAGAAACTTGAAGTCCTGTATATGAGTCTTTATAACTGTATCAATAAATATATATATTTATATATATGTATATGTATATTTGTCATCATCAACATCAAGTCAGTAGCAGGGGTGGATGCTCTGAAAGTGCAGCTGTTAGAGTAAGGATAGCCTGGGCGAAGTTCAGAGAGCTCCTACCTCTGCTGGTGACAAAGGGCCTCCCGCCCAGAGTAAAAGGTAGACTGTATAACGCATGTGTGTCAACAGCTATGCTACATGGCAGTGAAACATAGGCTGTGGTTGCTGAGGACATGCGTAAGCTTGCAAGGAATGAAACCAGTATGGTCTGCTGGATGTGTAATGTCAGTGTGTATACACCATTCAAAAATAATATCAGAACATACATATTAATAACTAAAGAGTTGTAAAAGTCTCAATGACTGAAACTGGTACTAAAATGTTCTTTATGATAAAATTATTTTAGAATTTTATATAAACGACGACGATGATAATGATGATGATGATGAGATAGATAGATAGATAGATAGACAGATATAGATTTATGTATGTGTATATATGTGTATGTGTGCGTATAAATATATATATGTACATATATATATATATATATATATATATATA
>NC_068983.1:82255661-82260567 GCF_001194135.2 Octopus bimaculoides
ATATTTAATTATATGTATTTCTTCTATCTTAATGAATAAAAATTCTTCGGATAGAATAAATGGGTTAATAGAAACCAATGTAGCAAAGAACACAAAATAACTGTGGTGTAGTTCCTGTTTTTAAGGCAGGAACTCCTTGAAATTTTGGGTATTTGAGTATATTTAAAAATTTAAGGAATGGAGAAAACGCATGTTATAATTGCATACTTTATTCCTACACGCGCACGCGCACGCGCACGCGCACATGCACATGCACATGCACACACACATACATATACGATACATATATACAGTGGGCTTCTTTCAGTTTCTGCCAATCGAATCCACCTAACAAGACTTTTGTCAGCCTGAGGCTATAGAAGAGGACACTTGCTCAGGGTGCCACACATTGGGACTGAACCCGGAACCATGTGATTGAAAAGCAAGCTTTTTACCACACAGCTATACCTGCACCTATACATATGAAAAAAGAAAAATCTAGTCTTAGATCTTTCACACACATGTGCGCATACATAGATATATGTGTCCACCCATGCACAAACACGCATGTATACTTGTTTACCCCCATTCACAACATTTGCTGAAGAGTAATCACAGCTAATCTCAAGAAATAATAGTTTCTACAGCAATAAGATTAAATTGGACGAAGAAATCAAAGGAAATGAAAAGCAAAAAGTTACATTGTAAGACAACTGATGGTGTTGTGTAATGGTGTGTGTGTGTGTGTGTGTGTGTGTGTGTGTGTGTGTGTGTGTGTGTGTGTGTGTGTGTGTGTGTGTGTGTGTGTGTATAAATAGATATATATGTATGTATATATATGTATATGTAAAGATGCATATTTATATATATATATATATATAAATATCAGATACACTTATTTATACATATACATATGTATATGTATACACATACATATATCAAACATATATAGGTGTATATATATATATATATATATATACACACACACACAGATATATAATGAATATATACACGTTCATATGTATGTATAAATGTACATATATGTATATTTGCATATGTGTATACTTATATATGTATACACACATGCACTCACACACAAACATGAATATATATATATATATATATATATATATATATATATATATATATATATATATATATATATATGTATATATATGCATATGCATACACATACACACGCATAATTAAACACTCACATATATATTTGACTACTGACATACAAAGATAATAAACACACCTTGACAATGGGTCTTATATACACCCAACGGCAGATACTAAGACACACACATAACCACCGATCAGTGAATCTAATTTGTCTATTTGAAGAAGACGTAAGGAAATGAAATATTCTAAGGACTGGTGCAATCTGGAACAAATTAAGAATTTACCTGTGACTGCTTCCTTCCGGTTTCTCTGCCCTTCTTTGGAAATGGTTCCTGCTAAATACTCTGTGTTGGCAATGATGATTGGTTTGAGAGAGGAGGATGTGTAGTATAATGGGTAATATGGTTCTGTTGGGGTTTTTTTTTATTATATATGTAAGTCTTGGAATATAATATTTGTGTGTGTGTTTCTATATATGTGTCTCTATTTGCTTCTTTAATATATATCTATAATGAAGCACTGACATTACCAGAGCCACCACCACTACCACCACCACCACCACTAACATTACGACCATCACCAACACTAATGCCATCATCATCACCACCACCGCCACCACCTCTATCACCACTGTCTACAACTATACTACCATTACAACCTATGTCAACACTGACACAACTACAATCACTACCACTGTCACAAACATCACCACCATCCTCCTCCCCTTCCTCCTCCTCACCATCAGTGTCATCATCACCAGAACCTTTGCATTTAAAAAAAAACTTATATGCAAGTACACATTAATATACATTCATTCAGACACACATACATACCCCACCAAACACTCACACATAAATATATATGCACATCTTACAATAAAAAAAAAACAAATTTTAAACTCATTAATGTTTTGTGTAAAAGCACAAACATCGTAAAAGCACACTTCCTGAGCTGTCATTCAATAAGAGGCAATGAAATGGTGGCGAGTTGACAGAAAAGTTAGCACACTGGGTGAAATGCTTAACGGTATTTCATTTGTCTTCACGTTCTGAGTTCAAATTCCACCGAGGTCGACTTTGCTTTTCAATCCTTTTGGGGTCGATAATTTAAGTACCAGTTGCATACTAATCGACTGGCCCCATCCCCCAAAATTTCAGGCCTTCTGCATAGAGTAGAAAAAAATAAGAGGCAGTGAAAAGGTGGCAAGCTGGCAGAAATGTTAGCATTCCAGGCGAAATGCTTTGCAGTATTTCATTTGTCTTTATGTTTTGAGTTCAAATTCCACTGAGGTTGACTTTGTCTTTCATCCTTTTGGGGTCGATAAATTAAATACCATTTGTGTATTGGGGTCAATCTAATCACGCCTTGTACCTAGAGTAGAAAAGGGTAAGAGGAAGTGAAATGTCACCTGTTGATGAATACCTCTCATCATGAAATATAAAGCAATTGGTTTTAATGTTGTTGTGCAGCCTTGTATAACCTCTGACAAAGTAGACCTATGGGAAAATACATTCCCATCATGGTCATTCCATCCTTTCATTTTGGCATTGCATATCTAGGATTATAGTCCATGAGGTGCATACTGGAAAATAAGAACTCAATCCATAGTGTATCTATTCATCCTTAATATGTTCTGGCAGATTTAAACTTCAATGTCTGATCACTTTTGTTTTACATCATCAGAGAACATCTCCTCCTTCATTGATGTAAGGAGATTTTGCAGTACTGGATTACTCATAAGCAAAATAATAATGTACTTTGAGTATCAGAGTTAATGGGGACACCATGGAAATGGTAAATGCTTTATGGCACAAAAGAAATCATTTTAAACCTGCTGAAATGATATTCCAAGTGGTTTATATGATTGGAAATATAATTTCAAAGTGCTTGTAGTGTCATAGTGAGGATCTAAATCAATGATTTTTTTGCAATTTAGAAATGGTAGGAGAAAACTTTAAAGATATAAAGTATAAAAAATGAACATTATTTTCCATCTTACTGTTAGTTTTGTTTCACTTTGAAAAACAGAAATTTATTTTATTGTGTTTTATTGTTTATAAAAATGTTCAACTATAAAATATTCTCTTTTACTCTTTTTACTCTTTTACTTGTTTCAGTCATTTGAGTGCGGCCATGCTGGAGTACCACCTTTAGTCCAGCAAATCAACCTTAGGACTTATTCTTTGTAAGCCTAGTACTTATTCCATCGGTTGTCAAGTGATGTTGGGGGGACAAACACAGACACACAAACATATACACACATATATATATATATATATATATATATATACATACACACACGATGGGCTTCTTTCAGTTTCCATCTACCAAATCCACTCACAAGGCTTTGGTCGGCCGGAGGCTATAGTAGAAGACACTTGCCCAAGGTGCCATGCAGTGGGACTGAACCCAGAGCCATGTGGTTGGTAAGCAAGCTACTTACCACACAGCCACTCCTGCGCCTATTGTTTATAACAATAATAAAACTTTTACCCTTGGCAAAAACACTACACCAGTTTCTATTGAAGTAATTACATGGCACAATGGAGTTTCTATGTAATTGTCACTTGTCCAACAAGAAATAGCAGGCAAATCTCCCACCAATCATTCACAAATATCAAAAGTAAAGAAAGGATATTTTAGATAATGTACTCTCACATACACCAAAACAATGGGATTGGTTCTGCATGGAATGGTTTGACTAAAGGCTTATTTTATTGTCCATGTTCTCAGTCAGTCAATCACTATATACTCTGGTTCAAGCAGAATAAGAAAGTAACATCAAATGTAAGAGAACAACAAATTAGAAAATATCCCTTGAATAGACAACTAAATGAAAACGATCCACCCTTTGTGAATGCAACTAACTTCCATCTCCCCTTAAGAATGCTAGCATTGGGCCAATATTTGAAACTATTACTTTATTATTTTTATTATTATTACAAAGGCGGTGAGCTGGCAGAATCATTAGCACACCAGGCAAAATGCTTAGTAGTAGTTCGTCTGTTGCTATATTCTGAGTTCAAATTTCGCCAAGGTCAACTTTGCTTTTCAACCTTTCAGTGTCAATAAAATAAGAATACGTTGAACACCGAGGTTGATGTAATCAACTCATCCCAAGCTGCCCTTGTGGCAAAAATTTGAAAAAGGACTGCAAAGAGCAAAGTTTCTTCTACAAAAGCTGAGAGGTGGCATGCAGCCACCAATACTGTACACAGATAAAAAGCTATTCAGTGTGCAAGTATTCCACAAGCCACATCGTATATATGCAGCAAATCAAATGGATGCTCCTGTCCAGCAAAGATTATTCTTTCGCTGGTAGAAACCTGCATCCATAATGGTATGGGCAAGTGTGACCTAAAATAGCATGGAAACCCCGCTTAACTTTATTGAAGAGGGTGTAAAAATCAACCAACATGTTTATTTGGACATGTTAAAGGATAAAATAGTCCCTTGTATTATTGCAAAGTCCCAGAATAGAGTCGAGAAAATTTCAAGGCATTCTGATCAAAAGAGTTCTGGTCCTCCTCTTCGCCTGAGATGAATCCAATGGACTTTGACAGGTGGTCTATCCTTGAGAGCAAAGCCTGTGCTAATTCTCACACACGTCTCACAGCTCTTGAGCACCAGTTGTGAAAATATTATGACAAAATCTCTGCAGAAACTGTATGTGCCACTTGAACCCAACAAACATTTACTGAGGAAAGCACCCAATACTTTGTAGTTGAATAAAATTTATTACACAGCTACATTGGGTTGTATGGCACATATGTCTCTCTCGCTCTCTCTCTCTCTCTATATA
>NC_068983.1:82260667-82261594 GCF_001194135.2 Octopus bimaculoides
ATATATAAGTGGCTAAATTGGTTTGTTCCTGCTAAGTGGAGTTAACCTCTCTCATTTTCTCTCAGTGAACCTTTAGAAATTTACTAAAGGCAATGTAAGACTTTTGTAATACTGTTGTATTATGATCACATAGGCTCAAGTGTATTCCTCATACTGACTTTCTTGATGAAACTGTATGTATGCATGTATGCATATTTATAAGTATGCATATATGCATCTGTATATATATCTATGTAAGTCTGTATGCCTATATACACATGCATGTACGTATGTATGTATGTATGTATGTTTGTATAGCTGCTGCATGTGTATGCTTAAACATATGAGGTGCCATTTGCAATAGTAATGGTAGACTAAAGTGATGATGGTGATAGCAGTCTTAGCAGCTGCAGAAGTAGTATTGTTGTTGATGATGATGTTGATGATGATGATGATGAGGCAGTAGTGCTAATGCTGGTAGTAATGGTGGTGGTGCTGATGTGGTGTTGGTGGTGGAGATAGTAGTGATATCATAAACTGTTCCTTCCTGTCTTTCCTTCCTGCAATCATGTTGGCCGGATGGCATGGAAGCAATAAGGCATGGCTGTGGAGATGAGATGGGGATTCTAGCTAGGCTGAATAGAAGGCTGGCTGGATAGAGAGATAGATGACTGCACACTGCCACCACCACCACCACTACCACTACCACCACCGCCGCCACCACCACCACTGCCACTGCCACCGCCGCCACCATCTCCATTAGCACCACCACCATCTCCATTAGCACCACCACCACTGTTGCCGCTGCCACCACCACCACCACCACTGTTGCCGCTGTCACCACCACCACCACCACCATTATTACTGTTGCAATGTTTTAACTAATCTACTACTTTGGATCTCTGTTAGATATGGCAATAGTTCTCCATCGCTCGCTCTCTCTCTCTC
>NC_068983.1:82261924-82262987 GCF_001194135.2 Octopus bimaculoides
CCCTACCCTATCCTACCCCGAACCATCTCCCTCCCCCTTTTACCAACCTCCCCCCACCATCACCTCCCTAATGAGAGGTCAAGCCTACTCAAACAAGGCGGTTTGCTCTAATAGCTTTCTTTGTTGTTTATGTCTATTGTATACATCTCACCATCTCTTTCTTTCTGTCTCTCTTTCTTTCTCTCTCTCTTTCTCTCTGTATCACTTTGTGCATGTAATTGCACATTTCCATGTGTTTGTGTGTGTGTGTGGCTGAGTTTTAAATGTTTCTTTATGAACATTTGTATGATTTTGTATGCGTCTGTGTATTTCTTTATATGTCTGAATAAGTGTGTGTGTGTGAGAGAGAGAGAATATTTAAAATGCTTCTATACACATGTTTGTCCGTGTGTATGCATTGATCTATCTCTCTATATGTGTACATATTCATATATATGCATGTCCTATATATATATATATATATATATATATATATATATATATATACTAGCTGACATACCTGGTAATTCCCAGGAAAGCGGGGCTTATCCCTTGGTTCTGTTCTCATAATTGTTTTGCTAGTCCAATAACAACAATACAAAATATGTAGCCCTTAAAATGATTTTTGTGAATTTACAGAGAATACCGAACTGTCTTACACAAGATCGTGTTTTTAAGAATTCCCCATAATTTATGAATACTCCAATTGTGATGTCAGTTATGTAATAACATGAAATTAGTTACCCAATAGTAAGAATTCAAATAAATTAGCCCCGAAAAGGGCTTTAATGCATTCCCAGAGTATATAGAACATAGGAGGAAATACTAGTAAGGTATGTATACTAAAATCGTAAAGCCTGTTACATAATAACAGACTAATCAGATAGGAGATAAAAACAATTCAAAGTAAATAACTCTGAAAAGGGCTTTTGTGCATTCCCAGAGAACATTACCCTTAGCGGTGCTAGTGTTAGTATATTCGTGAGTAAGTCACTAACTGAAATAAGTGGATCTATTGTTTAGGAAAATACTATTTACTTGTTTAAGGGTTGTACTGGATAAATGGCGAAAATAACTCTAACAG
>NC_068983.1:82264558-82277244 GCF_001194135.2 Octopus bimaculoides
CTTGACGACTGATGCTGTTGTGTTTACATCCCCATAACCTAGTAGTTCAGCAAAAGAGACAGATAGAATAAGTACTAAGCTTACAAAGAATAAGTCCTGGGGTTGATTTGCTTGATTAAAGGCAGTGCTCCAGCATGGCCACAGTTAAATGACTGAAACAAATAAAAGAATATGCATACATATATTATTCAAAGAAATTCCAACTTTGATTCTCACATTTTATTTAAAATCTTTGTAATAATATATAAGATAAGATAATATAATGAAACGATAGAATATTAAATGTTCATTCTGATTGATCTAGTACTTTCATGCATTGAACTATGCCATCTTCAGGTTCATGTAATAGTGGTGACAGTTATGTTTTATAATTTACAACTGTAATAGGATGGCTAAAATGTGTGCCTTAAATACATTTGTATAGGCTCCAGAATGATAATTTTTGCAAACTGTATTCTGACCAACCAGTGTGTGGCTTCACTAAATTACGTAAGTTGATTGATGCTTGGTTTAGGCATCACGGTTTGTTGAACATGTCAAGAGACCTGTGTTTTGACCTTGGCCAAAAGAGTAATTGTTTGGCTACTTTTAGAAATGTTGTAAACATTTCAATTATCATTGTCACTATTATCATCACCTTTATTATTATTATTTAGCTTGGGTTGGAATTTATCAATAAAGTTCTTTTCTCTAATTTTTCTCTCAATTTCACTTGAACTGTGTAGTTTGTGGAATGGAAATATTATAAATATTTTCTGACCACATGTTGCTAGATGGTTACTCAAAGGTATCTGACAGATATCTGGGTCTCCATTTTGCTGTCAGTGCACATGTGAGCATTCTGATAGTGCTTTCCAATCTGACCCACATGCAGTTCTTCACAATTCACAGTCTCTCTCTTTTGTAGTCCATATTTGTGTTTGTGAATATTTTTCCAGTTTTTGTGTTCATATATTGGCTGGTAAGTATGAATTGGCATGTGCCACATCGGCTATCATGGCATTTAGATACAGTGAATGACTGGTCTTTGTTGGTAAGGTCAAACTTTGCCTATGATAATAATTTTTGCAAGTTTTTAGACTGTCTTCTACTAAGAACCATAGCTCGGTCTGTGATTATATCTTTTAATTCATTACTTTGAGCAACGAATGGTAGGTTTACTTTGGCAATGTTGAAGATATTCTGGTGACATGGGTTGTATGTCACTATAAATGGTATAACATGTTCTTGTTTTCCTCATTTTGGGGGGGTTCTCCTAAGTTGATGTATGGGTATTTTTATAGCCCACTGTATACCATTTTCTATAAGTAGAGATGGGTATTTTTGTTTGAGCAAAAATTCTCTTAGTTCTGTTATATATGTATGTATAAATATATATGTTTGTATAACAGGGCCACCTGTCAATTAATTCCCTGGCTGCCTGAGTGGCTCCCATACTGGTGGCATGTAAAAAGCACCATCCAAATGTGGCCTATGCCAGTGCCCCCAACTGGCTTTTGTTTTGGTCACTGTTCACCCCAGCAGAAAATAGAATTTCACAGAAGCACACTGTTCCTTTGTTTCAGCCATCACAAAAATTGACGAGCAAGGGAGAAGGACTGCCAAACAATAATGCACCACATGGCAGTACGACTCCAGTCGATGATGCTGGTCAACAAACTGATGCCTGAGGGTCACATAAAGTGGCTTCTAGTAGTGGAAGCCTGAACTACGATGGGTTTATCCCACAGAGAACATTTCTGGTTACTTTTGGGTGCCCTCTCATATATATATATTACTAATAATTAACTATAATGCTAATGTGTAAAACCAATATAAATCATATTTATAAGTACAAATTTAGTAAAGCCCCTTTGGCATAATCTGTCACAGAGTCATCTGGTATTTGACAGATGTGCTGTCCAAATTTCATTGAAAGGTCTCTTTCCACTTTACTGTCTTAGACTGTGCTCACAAATGTCTTATATATAATTTATATATATTTACATACACACATATTCAAACATGTTTGTGTACATACATATGTGTGTGTTTGTGTGTGTTTAGTCATGTGTGTTTACTACTGTAAGCAACAGTCATACTATGCTTCAATCATTTTCAGTACTCTGCTCAGTTATTCCCATTGGTAATAGTTTGGTAAGGAATCATTTCCAGGAGACTTATTTCTAGGTTATGACCCTTCCTCACACCTACCTAAATTGTTATCTTATTTTCATACATGTCTGGCATTGTTATTTATAAATTGTTACCTTGACCCATCTCTACACTAATTATTTCCTGACGTTATAGTTGTATACTCTCATATACAAAAACATGTGATATGCGGATATTCTTGTCTTTACCTGGATCCAGCTGTTAGTGTTTTCCTACCTAGTGAAATATAGAAGCACTCTAAGACTCAAATGTTTTCATTTTTTAGCTATTATTGCTTCTCTGCCCCAAAGTTTTTACTCTGGCAAGATGATATATAATATTTATAGATCTCTTCATATGGAGTCATTTATTTACAGTCAGAAGTATCTCATGTAACATTTTCATTACCACTCAACACCACATGATACTACACTTCTTTATAATACACAATATTACAATAAATTCCACTGTGCTGTACTATAGTGCACTGTACTACATTATCTCTTTTCATACCAACTTGCTTGAAATTGCCCCTGTGTCTATGATATAAACTTCCCATTTTAACCCCTCAACATTTAAACTGCCCATATTTAGTTAAAATATTCTTTCATTTTTATTTTCAAACTGCCCAACTCCAGCTTCTCACACCTACTCTGTGATCATCATCGTTTAACGTCCACTTTCCATGCTAGCATGGGTTGGATGATTTGACTGAAGACTGGTGGACCAGGTGGCTACAATATAAAAATAAACAGTAATGTTATTGAAATGTCAAAACTATGAGATAAATAATGATTGATTGAAAAATGCGAATAAGTAAGTGTTGCATTTGACAAAATCATATGAATACTAGAAGATGAAAGTAATTTGAATTTAAATAATTCATCAAAATTTCACTTTAATCTGTTCCAAATACCAGCTTAGTGAAGACAATGTTACTTTACTAAATTTTTCATTATTTTCAAAATTAATCAGAACAAAAGCAGAGTATTTTAGAAAAAAATATGGTGACAAAAGGGTCATACTACATTGTGGGGCCAATGAAATAAGTACCAGTTGAACATTGGGGTCGATGTAATCGACTTATTCCCTCCCACCAAAACTTGCTGGCCTTGTGCCAAAATTTGAAACCATTATTATTATTGTTGTTGTTATTATTATTGTTATTATTGTTATTATTATTATCATCATTATTATTATTATTATTATCTATAAATTACAATTATGAAAATTATTATTATCTATTTACCTAAGGAGGGTGAGCTGGCAGAATTCTTAGCACATACGGCAAAATGCTTAATGGCATTTCATCTGTTCTTATATTTTGAGTTCAAATTCTGCTGAGTTCAACTTTGTCTTTCATCCTTTTGTGGTTGATAAATAAAGTACCAGTGAAACACTTGGGCCAATGTAATTTACTAGTCCCCTACTCCAAAATTTCAGGCCTTGTGCCTTTAGTAGAAAGAATTATTATCTATTACATATTTTCTTATATATTAAAAATTATACTACATTACACTGCTCAACAATATATAATACTATATATATATAAAAGGAGCGAGAGTGAATTTGACAGCATTTTCAAGCTATCATATCACAATACTTGCTCATGCTTTAATTCATTAAACTGTTTTCAGTGATGACAACAATATATATTATAATAATTATTATTATCTAAGGTGGCTAGCTAGCAGAATCATTAGCACACCGAGCAAAATACTTAATGGTATTTCGTCTGTCTTTACATTTTCAGTTCAAATTCCGATGAGGTCGACTTTGCCTTTCATTCTTTCAGGGTCGATAAATTAAGTACCGGTTGTGTACTGGGGTCGATCTAATTGACTGCCTCTCTCTCCCAAAATTTTGGGCCTTGTGCCTAGAGTAGAAAAGAATAATAATTATTATCTATTTATCTATTTTCTTATATATTAAAACTTACACTACACTACGCTGTTCAACACTATATAATGCTGTATATATAAATGGAGTGAGAGTGAGTTTCACAGCGTTTTCAAGCTATTATATAATGATATTTGCTCACACTTTAATTCATAAAACCGTTTTCAATGATGACAGCAATGACAACAACATCACCAATTAGAATTAAAACAATAACTATAATAAAATAAGCATCTTTGAGAATAATAGCAACAATGTCAACAACAAAACCATGATGAGTAATAATGTCAATAAAAGAAAACATGCAAAACAAGACAACACCACCTAAGATAATAAACAAGAAAAAAACTACTCTCTACTTTATTAAATAGGTTTAAATAAAGAAAAAGTTTAAAATGACACAAAGAATAAAGAAGAACAGCAACAAGAAAAGAAACAATAACAAAAAATGTTTTTATTGTTTAAGTTAACTTTTGCATATCAAAAGGCAAATGTTTTTTGCTCTGTGTTTAACTTAAGAACAATGAAGTAATATATTAAAAATGATCAAACTAAAAGCTAATGTGTGAGATATGGGTTACATCATTGCACCATCTTCATCACCTCATTGCTGCAATAACACTAATGCTTGTGTTGTAGAAGTACAAAAACATGCATTCACTGGCTCAGAAAACCATTTCTGATTTCTCTATTATGAGGGGGTGCTGGAAAGTTCTTGGCTTTGGTTAAAAGAAAATACAGGAGGACCAGTTAATTATGATTCCATTCAACATATTCTCCTCTCAGATTTACAAACTTATTGCAGTGGTCCTTCAGTTTTTCTAAACCCTATAAAAGAACTCGGAAAGTTGGACCTCCAGCCAGGCCTTTTGTGATACCCTTAAAGCCAAGAACTTTTCAGCACCTCTTTATATATTAATGTCTTTTAGACATGGCTGCAAAGATGAGAGGTTTTTTTTTTCTAGCCATGCTCCACGTGGTTTCCAGGTTCAATTCCATAGCAAGGCATCTTGGACAATATCTTCTGACTAGAATTTGGTTGACAGAAAAGTCATACAGAAGTCCATTGCATACTTACACTCACAAACACATGCAAGCACACACATATGTTGGCTTAGCAGCATCATGATAAACTGCTACAAAGGCTCCACTTCACCCCACACTTCATCATCATTAACATTACACAATTTAGTACTGCCTTCTCAATTAGCAACAAAACAGTAGAAAATGAAAGCAGACGTACAACCCATTGAATTTGATGGTATCTTATTTTTCAGTCATGGCCTTTTGACAATGAAATACCACCATGTCCATGGTTGTCTTGCTCCTGGAGCGCAGGAGGTGTACCACAGGTGGGAGTAAACATGATTCATGGTTCTTCAGTGATCTGTTCAGTGGTATCCTTCATTGAAGTGTTGTTGGTGTCTAGGAATAGTCCTAGTTTTAGTATAATGTTGTATGTGTTCAGCATCATCAGAACTGTTGATAAAAGGCATTGCATTTGAAATAATCAGCACAAAAGCTGACTATACTTAATGAGTTGGCAACCACACACACACACACACGGTCACACACTTTCATATATATATATACAGGTTGTCCACAAGATCTGGGTACATGGAGTAAATAAAATCATAACACAAACAATTAAATACAAGAAATAATAATTTCTTAAAATGTGTGTTAATCCCCATGTACCTAGACTTTGTGGACACCCTGTATATAAATATACATATATATATATATATATGCTATGCTGTACTACAAATTTATTTTTTGATTTTTAGCTAACACTTTACATTGGTTAAAAGCTACAGCACAACTTCAAAAATATTCACCAATAGAGAGAGAAGGAGAGGAGGAATGTCAAAGTGAGAGATTTTATATGTACACATATACTTACTCTTATAAGATTACCTCCTCCTGATCCACAGACCATAATCATTTTCTCTGTAGAATTTGAACTCAGAATGTAAAGATGGACAAGATGCCACTAAGTAATTTTGTCTGGCATGCTAATGGTTTTACCAGGTCACCACATTCACTAAACTATTAATATAGATTACAGTTTTTATAGTAAACCATGGATAGCAAAATCTAAATGGAATTTGATGAAGGAAGAAAACCTTAATTTAACCATTTTATATAAGACAAGAATCTTACTGAAAACTGCAGAAAGATGAATAAAATTTGCAAATATGAATAAATATGCCATACAGCAGACATTAATTCTAACATTTTTCACAAGGGACTTTGCAAAAAATAATAATGAATATATGCAAATTTTATTTATTGATTATCAA
This sequence comes from Octopus bimaculoides, assembly GCF_001194135.2. Taxonomy (NCBI): domain Eukaryota; kingdom Metazoa; phylum Mollusca; class Cephalopoda; order Octopoda; family Octopodidae; genus Octopus; species Octopus bimaculoides. Next base: position 82,270,894 of record NC_068983.1, read on the forward strand.
ATATAAGTATTCTTGGACTCTGATTTTTCTTTTCAACAGACTTAACCTATTTGAATGTAGATATTTTGGTGATACTGAGACTAATTTTTAACATAGACATCATTTTGTATTTAGAATAAAAAGAAAATGGAAACTGCATTAGAAATCAAAATTATTTTATTTTTTACCTTTCTTATTGGTATGGTTAACCTTATAATAGGAATGTCAATGGTCAGTATATTGTAAAAGGAGGATGTAATTTCATAGCAGCAACAAAATCAGTTACCTGATTCCCAACTGAAGTAATTTACTCCACAACTACATCAGAGTTGAATTTAGACTGAGTAATAAAAAAGTAAACCTTCTTGTGTCATGCCAACCCATAAGGGCTGGTTTCCCAGTTTCCATGGTGTATAAATTCCCTACCTGAACAGGACACCAGTCCATCACAGGATTACTCATATTTGCTAGCTGAGTGGGCTGGAGAAATGTGAAATAAAGCGTTTTGCTCAACAACACAATGCATCCCCCAGTCCAGGAATTGAAATCACATTCTTACAATCATGAGTCTAACATCCTAACTACTAAGCCATGCACCTCCACAGACCAAGTGGTGACTCTCTGAGCCAATACGATTTGGGAGCCCCTATATTTTTGATGATTCAAAACATAATAAGATGCAACAGACCACCTCAATAAGTTCAGAAGGACTCAAGAAAATTTAGTGGATTTTTAAATCTAGAAGGGCCCAATTAATCAAAAGAGGGCTCTATAATTTTAAAAGAACTCTATTGGAATAAAAAATTTAAACATCACTGCAGGTGTGGCTGTGTGGTAAGAAGCTTGCTTCCCAACCACATGGTTCTGGGTTCAGTTCCACTGGTGACACCTTGGGGAAGTGTCTTCTTCTAAAGCCTTAGGCCGACCAAACCTTGTGAGTGGATTTGGTAAACAGAAACTGAAAGGAACCTGTCATATATATATATATATATCTATGTATATGTTTGTGTGTCTTTGTTTGTCCCCCTCCACCATCACTTGACAACTGATGTTGGAGTGTTTACGTCCCTCTAACTTAGTGGTTTAGCAAAAGAGACCGATAGAATAAGTACTAGGCTTACAAAGAATAAGTCCTGGGTTGATTTGTTTGACTAAATGCAGTGCTCCAGCATGGCTGCATTCAAATGACTAAAACAAATAAAAGAATGAGATAAAAAAAAATTTAATATTACAAATGATTTAATTATAATAACTATATATTTAAATTTTTAACACCAAGCTTAAGGCTTCTTTGAATTCACCAACATTCAGATTTCTCAAATGTAATACTTATTTCTTCACATTGTTTTGAATTAATCATGCATTATCTTGTAGCTCTGCAATTTTGATGAGATAACTATTAATTATTATAATGTAGAGTTGGTGTGAGAGGTCAAATCTGTCCAGTTTGAACATAAAACAGGTAGAATATTTTGACTGGATATGACCAGTTTAAATGCACATGGGTTAAAGGAGCTTTAAATGCTTGGTCACATCTCACCAACAAAAAAAAAACTTGGGGACAGTGGAGGTGGAGGGGGGTCGCCTGTCCATGGCTCATATTGGCTATAAATCCAGCCCTGACTATAGCTATCATTCAGTAATGACTTGATACAAAACATACAGCTAATATCAAGTCCTTCTCCTATCCCTCATATTACAATTCTTTTGTTAATGTGTCTAATCATCCTCATCATAAAAGTCAGGTTTTTGTTAATGGTTTTTAGGTGGCCATATAATAAAAAAAAAAACAGACACTCATTTGGTCTTCTCTTGACCTTGGATGTAATGGTTAGAGTTGGAAAATATGCAGAAGCACTAGCTTCATGTGTTGGTCAACCTCAAAAGGATGAAAGGATTTGAGTTCAAAACACAGGGCTAGAACAAATTTTGATTTCGAATTTTGGCACAAGGCCTAGAAGATTGTGGGGAGTGAATAAATAATTACATCAACCCCTGTGTTCAGATGGTGCTTATTTTGTTAACCTTGAAAGGGATGAAGGACAAAAATCAATATTGGTGAAATTTGAACCCAGATCATCGTAAAGAAGGATGAAATGCTGCTAAGCATTTAGCCCAGCATGCTAATGATTCAGCCAGCTCACTGCATTAGAGCTAGAACAAACATTACAATCCATTCTATTGGATTATCTAGCAACTCACATCCCCAAATCCTTTTTTTTTTCTTTCAATATAAATCTGAAATTTTGTTCCAGCCTTGTAAGAAATTATCATTACCAGCTTGACATCACACATTTGAGAACATGACATTGACATGTAGTTCTTCACACCTTAAAGAGAATAATGAACATGTCTGTTACATTGGCAAATGATAACCTCTTTTATTAGCTTGGTTCATCTGAAAAAGATATGTTATATTGCCACTTCTTGACTTAACATAGCTGTATTACATCAAAACTAATCTAAATTCATATCTTGGCCCTTGGCATCTCAAGCATCTGGTTCCTTTAAAACTCTCCAAGTCACTAAGTAAGGTTAGCATTTATTTTATCTATTGCAAAAATTATGAAGATGGGTTGAATCATTCTTAGAAGAATTTGAACTCTGAAACATTCAGACAGCAAAATATTTACTTGCAACTACCAATTCCTTCCACTTTTATCTCTAAACTCCTTTGTCTCTTCATAATCAACTTATAATATCTCAGGAGGTGGTCCCTTTGTCTCTGATGCTTTCCTGACAAATGGTTATGATGTCTTCACATTTCAATGTCTTTAAATGTCAGACATGAGATGGCAATAATGATGGTTAATATCAACAACAATAACAACTACTACAACGACAATCATAGGAATACACCGGCAGAAGCAACAGCAAGAACATCAATATTTGTGGTATGAGCAGTAACGGCAGCAACATTGATGAAAACAATAATTATGAAAGTGTGCATATGTATGTGCAAATTTGTGTGTATGTATGTGAGTGTATATGTATGAATGTATATGTGTATGTGTGTGTGTGTGTATATGCATGCGCAAAAACAAACAAAACAACAAGCAACATTAACAACAATAATAATCGCTACAACAGCAACAATAACTACAACAGAAACAACTGCAAACAAGAGATGCAACAACAACAACAATAACAGCAACAACTTAGAGTGCAGCAAAGAGAGGAATGACAACCCCAAGAACTGCAGCACCAGCGTCACCATCATCATCGTCATCGTCATCATCAACAACAGCAGTAGTAGCATCAAGGGAAAGAAAAACGACAACAACAATAGGCATAATGATGATATAAAAGATCTTATCTTAAAAGAGGTAAAAATTTCCACCAATTACAGCAATCAAGACTTTATTCATGGAAATAACAAGAATTTGATGACAACATCAATAATTTCTCCCTGATAGTTCGCAGCAGCATTTGTCAACGATGTTGTCGATGGTGCAGTTGTAGAACTAGACTGAATAAATAAAATAAAGATAATTCCTGTTTCTTTCATCTTAGATTAACATTTCATCTTTCATTTAAAAAGGTAAAACTTTTTTTTTTTAAATGGGAAGAAAGTAAAGTAAGGCACTTTATACTGGAAATTGACAGCAATAATAGATAGAGGGGATGGAAGCATAATAATAATAATAATGATAATGATAACAGCAACAACAATGAGTAGAAATAATAAAACAGTACTGGATACAATTCAACCAATAAAGATTGTTTAACTTATGCTTATGATTAATTTTTTTGTTATAAAAATAATAATAATAATAATAATAATAATAATCATAATGATAATGACAATAATGATAATAATCCTCTCTACTAAAGGCACAAGGTCTGATATTTTGGGGAGGGGGACCAGTTGATTACATCAACCCCAGTGTTTCACTAGTACTTAATTTATCAATCCTGAAAGGATGAAAGGCAAGGTTGATCTCAGTGGGATTTGAACCCAGAACACGAAGACTGACAAAATACCACTAACCATTTAGCATGCCAGGCAAAATTTCATCTGTCTTCATGTTCTGGGTTCAAATTCCTCTGAGGCCAACTTTGCCTTTCATCGTTTCGGGGTCATTAGATTAAGTACCAGTGAAACACTGGGGTTGATTACATCAACTAGTCCCCCTCCCCCAAAATATCCGGCCTTGTCTCTTTAGTAGAAAGGATTATTATTATTATTATTATTGTTGTTGTTGTTATTGTAACAAAAAATTAATCATAGATATAAACAAATGTTAAACAATCTTTGTTAGTTGAATTGTATCCAGTACTGCTTTATTATATCTACTCACACATACTTTATATACATGCATATATATGTGCATGTGTGCAGAGATCCTCAAGTATTCAATTGCATACCCAAAGTGATTAGAAATATAAAAGGGACCTGTACCGAAACTTCCAAAAAAGCATTGGATGTACTCCTAAGGACTATACCAGAACAACCACTCATTCAAGGATACACTCAGGGGAGATCAGCAACTACAAACTCGATCATAAAGCAACAGCAAAGCTAAAAAGAAAAAATGAAAAAGAAATTTAAGGTGATGCTCCAGCATGGCCACAATCAAGCGACTGAAGCTATCAAAAGAATAAAAGAATATATATATATATATATATATGTGTGTGTGTGTGTATAGATGAATATATATGCATATGTGTATATATATATATATATATATATGCATATGTGTGTATATATAGCTACTTTTCAGAACACTTAAACTTACTTTTAATGAAGTCACATCATCATTGGAAGCTTACTGAATATCTGAAAGGATCTGTTTCTCTTGTGCTCTTAAAGTTTTGTTGCCCCTGTGCACCTACCACACAATAGGTTTGCATTCTCTTTTAGCTGGCCAATGATCTCGTTCTACATCCTGTATGCTATTGCTTACATTAGGTTGAATGTACAACATATGGAATTTCTACCTACTTCTTTTCAGTAAATGGAACAAGGGACATTTACCTAATTTAACAGAGGCCTCTCAGTTCCATATCTTGCTTCTGTGTCAGAAATTTCTTCTCTAAATCTACTATAGATTCAGTTACAAGAACTCAATCATTAGCATACAGAAGTTCTCACAGACAGTTGGCCTTAACTCCTGTTATTATCTTGAAAGACAATAAAGAACAGATGGTGACTGAGAACTGAGTCCTGGTGAACTCATCACTAATTTTTCCCTTGTTGAGTGCTCCTCTATACTTTAGAAGCCAGTTTTATATACATGTGACATTGGATATGATTCCTTCCTGTAGAGCCTGATTGACAATGCACGTCACTAGCATGTGCCATATATTTCCAGTACTCTAGCAACTATACCTGGCAGCCCAGCTGCCTTCCCTCTTTTAATTTTGTTAATCATATGAATTACCAAACTGCTGTCAATCTTGATGGTTGAACCTTATGTTGCTTCAAAATTTCATTTATAACTCATTAATTGTTATTATTAGTTCCAGGAAGCACATCATAGATCATAGATCATAGATGTATGACATTTTCTAAATATTTTATACTATGTGTATAATACAATCACAAAATAAACCAAATTGAATATAAGAGTAAATATGCATTTTAAATGGTTATCAAATATGACTATAAACATATGTATTCTAACTGATTCTTCCAAGATATAATTGTTTTACTTTAACTTAAATATTTTCAGTTCAAATAATTTGTGAAACAAATATAAATCACAAAACATTTTCTTCTGTTATTTTTTAAGATGGTTGGTATCAATGACTGACTTGCAGACAGGTCAAAAGCAAAAGTCAACCTTAGCAGAATTTGAACTCAGAGCTAGAAGAAATGCTGCTAAGCATTTTGTCCAGTGTGCTAACAACTCTGCCAGCTTGTCATCAATGGGTAAAAAGTTAGTAATAATAATAGCTGCTTCAAGTTTATTAATAGACATCAGTTTGCTTCCAACTAAAAATATACGTAAAGGTATGGACATTGTTGTTGCACAGAACATGTGAAATGAGGTTTGAAGTTACAAAAAGACAACTTCAAAGTCTTACAGTTTTCTTTCTTATTCAAATAAAGAATTTGATAAATATTTGGCAAATTACCATGATGCTATGGTCTAGAAACCAACCAAATCTTGCAAAAAGAGAAAATAAGAAATGGAAAAAAGAAGTTGCCATGGTTTAGATATTTTTATTTGACTAGTCTTTGAAGCCAATCGGTTTTATAGTCAGTTATGGATGAAATTTTCTAAGAACCGTAAAAAAGCCTTTCCAGAAACCTGTCCTGAATGATTGCAACAGAGTGGATCTTGCTAAAGGCACTCAAGGTAGCAGGTGGTGCTGTTAAACCAGGCGACAGGTTAGCTCTCAATACATTCAAACATGCATGTATAC
>NC_068983.1:82277298-82283308 GCF_001194135.2 Octopus bimaculoides
ATGTGTGTGTGTGTGTGTGAATGCATGTATAAAAGGTATGGCTTTGTGGTAAGAAGTTTGCTTCCCAATCACATAATCCTGGGTTCAGTCCCATTGTGTGGCATCTTGGAAAAGTGTGTTCTACTATAGCCTCAGGCTGACCAAAGCTTTGTGAGTAGATTTGGTAGATAGAAAGTGAAAGAAGCCTATTGTATATACATACATAAATACATCATATAATAAATGTATATAAATATATAAATACAAGAGTCATGGAATAAAGTAGATAAGATCCAGGCTACATATGTTTCATAGAGAGCGGAACCTCGGAAGTGGTAAATATCCAAGTGAGGTGCATACCACAGGCTACTCTTCAGCCAAGGATATCTTGATTAAATGAAAGTTTACATTATTGCAAGGTGGTACATGTTAACACATGGATATCTTTCATTTAAGCCAGACATCCTTGGCCTGATGAGTAGCCTGTGGTATACACCTCGCTTGGATATTTATCACTTCCAAGGTTCCAATTGCTATCAAACATATGTAGCCCGGATCTCATCTACTCCATTCTTTAACTCTTGTATTCTTATTCACTTACCCAGCAACCCTGGTTGCTTACTGTGAAATATAAAAAGAACTTTTCCAATTTATTGTTACTTCAATAAGGAAAAAAATCCCCAACCTAAATCACTATTGTCCCTGAAAGTTGTGTTTTTATATTTACTATGGTTTGCTTGGAGATAACTTTCTTCCCACACCTTGATCCTTGAATCTTATATTTTTCTAGCACTTGTGACCAGAGTCGCCTTCTAGCACTTGTGCTGGTGGCACATTAGAAAATCATTTGAATGAGGTCGTTGCCAGTGCCGCTGGACTGGCTTCCGTGGAGGTGGCACGTAAAAACCACCATTTTGAGCATGGCTGTTGTCAGTACCGTGTGACTGGCCCTCTTGCCGGTGGCACGTAAAAGCACCCACTACACTCTCTGAGTGGTTGGCGTTAGGAAGGGCATCCAGCTGTAGAAACTCTGCCAGATCAGATTGGAGCCTGGTGCAGCCTTCTGGCTTGCCAGTCCTCAGTCAAATCGTCCAACCCATGCTAGCATGGAAAGCGGACATTAAACGATGATGTTGATGATGATGATATGCATATAAATATATATATATATGTATAGTTCAAATTTACAGACAATAAAAGATGAAGACAGGTGTAGCAGCAACAAGCATGTGTATTAGTTTAACACTCAGAAAAAACGGAAATGTCTTTTACGATTTGAGCCAACATTCTTCGACAGAAAGGATTAAGAGGTAAAAAAGGGAGAGAGAAAGAAAAATATGGACAGAGTTCAATGGTCCAAATGGCAAGATGTCTAGCAAAAAGAGGTTAAATAAAAGGGAGATAATGATATTACTTACAATAAAGGCAATGGTGACCCTCAGCAAACTAAGGTGTGCAAGCATGTGTGTGTATGTGAGAATGGTGTGTGTGAGTGTGTATGTGTGAATGGGGGCAAGTGAGTCTAATGTGAGTGTGCACGAATGGAGGCGAGTGAGTCTAACGTGTGTGTGAGAATGGGGCAAGTGAGTCTAATGTGTGTGTGTGTGTGTGTGTGTGTGTGTCTGTCTGTCTGTCTGAGTTGTGTGTAGCAGTTGATGTCTGTTTGTTCAGGTGATGTGTGCACATGTGTATGTCTGTGTCTGTGACCAAATAGTGTGTATGTTTGTGGGTGAAAGTTATCTTCGTCTTTTTTTGTTGCATGTGTTTATGTGTGTTACGTGTGTTTATGTGTGTTGTGTGTGTGTGAATATATTGTCTGTGTTCAGGTATTATGTGCTTGTGTGGGAGTGTGCATGATGGTGTATGGTGTGTGTACTGAGTTAAACAGTGTGTGAGACTGCTTGTATAGTGGTGTGTGTTGTGATACTATGGAATGGGGTGTGTGGATAATGATGTGCGTTGTGGGTGCTGAGAAGTGGTCAGTGCTAGCGTGAGTGGAATGGGAAGGTGTTTGTGGGTGTGTGTATAATGGTGTGTGAAGTGAGTAATGAGTTGAATAGTCTGTATGGGTGTTTGTATAGTGGTGTGTTTGTGAGGTGATCGTACCGAGGTAGGTGGTATGCAGGTGTGTAGGTGGAGGGGGCAGTTGGATGTGTGTGAGAATCTATGTGGGATTGGTGTCAGATGTTGCAGCTAATTACGAGTAGAGTGAATGTGGCATGAGGTCAGAGTGTCATTGCAAAATCTAATGTTTTGGAGGTGCTCTGTGAACTAGTCAGCCAAGCGGTGTCCCATTTGACCAATCTACAGAGAAGGACAGAGAGAGCAAGAGATGCAATAAATAACATTTCTAGAGGTGCAGGTAAAGGAGACAGTGACAAGATAGGGACAGTAATGAGTGCCAGTGAGGATGGTAGTATTGGAGAGGTAGAAGCAGGTGTAACAGCATGGGTGGGAACAGGGAAAGGAGCCAGGCTGGGAAGCAGGGGTAGGGAAGAAACTGTGAACCAGGTGGTCAGGCAGGTTATGGGCTTGTTTGAAGGAGAGAAGTGATAGGCGAGGGAAGATGTGCTAGGTGGAGGGGTTGGACTGGAATCACCAGAAATCTCAGAGAATGGTGCGTTGGAGGGGTAGAGTGGAGAGGTGGTAGGTAAGGGGAAATGAGAGATGGTTAAGGATGGGATGGGTGCATGTGTCTCTGTGACTGTGTTTGTGCCCCACCACTGCTTGACAACTAATGATGTTGGTGTGTTACATCCCTGTAACTTAGCAGTTTGGCATGCAAGACTGATAGAATAAGTACCAGGCTTAAATAAAATATAATTACTGGCGTCAATTTATTTGACAAACATTCTTCAGGGCAATACCTCAGCATGGCCAGAATCAAATAACTGAAGCAAGTAAAAGATAAAATGTAAAAGATATATATATTTACATACACACACACACACACATGAAATTTAATAGCTGATGGAGTTCATTGCATTATTTCCTATTTTTTTGTAATTTATTTAATTTCATTTTACACTTTGTACCCAACTAACACTTTATTCTGAAGCATATATATATTGAGTTCTAACACCAGACTATTGGCTGTGTGTGTGTGTGTATATATATATATATATATATATATATATATGTGTGTGTGTGTGTGTGTGTGTGTGTGTGTGTGTGGTTAACACACTTATCGTGAATATAAAGAAAATCCACTTTTTTCTGTCGAGGGCTCATATGCCCCAATACTAGACTATTTTCTTTAGTCAATACACGGTGATTGCTTTTAAGCTTTAAGCTTAGAAATATTATTATTACTTATAGAATCATCACTCATCACCACTTCTCAATTCATCACAAAAAAAGCATGTATAGTATCAAGCTATCAAGCAAAGGAAGCCAACTTGCTGGCCATAATTTTTAAGAGGAATATTTCTTCAACTATCACCGGCTTTCTTGTGTTTTTAAAAAACATTCTTTGCAGAGAACATGCAAGTGGCTGAGCGCTCCACAGACACATGTATCCTTAATGTAGTTCTCAAGAAGATTCAGCGGGACACAGAATATGACAAAGCTGGCCCTTTGAATTATATGTACAACTCATTTTTACTAGCTGAGTGGACTGAGGCAACATGAAACAAAGTGTCTTGCTCAAGGACTCAATGCATCACCAGGTATCAAACTCGTAATCTTACAATCCTGAGCCAAATATCCCTTATCACTAAGCCACATGCCTTCATGAGATAATACATGGTTAATTCAAAACAATTTGTGTAGATAAGCATTACATTTGACAGAGTAATCTGAATGCTAAAAGGTTAAAGGAGATTTTGCTGCTATTTCAGGTAAAGAACAGTGACTATGAGGAGCTTCTATGTTGGTTTACAAAGGAAATTATTGCATCAGTTGAAGGAATCAGTGAAGAGACAAGATATTCTTGGTGGGTTTCTGTTGTATGTTGGTCAAGGAAGCTTTGTTGTCATATTAATTAATAAGTTCTAATTATTTCTCAAGTACTTATAATAAAAAAGAAATCAAAAATTAAATGGCAACGAGTAAAAACAAAGCAAAGTAATTATTTTCGTTTTGATTTTGTTAATTTGATGAAAAAGAGCAATGGTCATTGCCCTTTCACGGTCTCTTAGACAAGTTAATCGGGATAATTGAAGAAGGTTATTAGTGTTAATGATTAGATTTGGAAAGCCAAAGGTTAATGGTAGTGGAGAGACAAAGGGCAAGAAGGAAATCCAGTTGGAAGTAATTCTGGAGGCCAGAGGTTTGAGCAAAGGGTATAGTTTGGAAATCAGGGATTAAGTAGAGTGGGTGGTGGTGACAGGAAAAGGGGGTGGCATATGCACAGTCAAGAACAGGAAGTTCAATCATCTGCAAGGAGCTTAATCAGTTCCTTAAACATCTCTTCTTCTTCTTCTTCTTCTTCCTCTACCATCACAGCTACTTCCATTATTCCATGCTGAACTCCATTTCCACAACCACTGCTGTAGCTCCAATATCACCCCCTTCCCCTGGCCACTTCATCGCTCCTCCACAACCTACAACTGTTACCATAATCATGACCAATACTTTGTCACTGCTATAAGGAACACCAACACCATGCACATCACTACTACTACTACTAATAATAATAATGATAATAATACTGCTGCCAGCACCACCACCATCACCATCATACTACTAAATCTACTACTACTACTACTACTGCTGCTGCTACAATTATAGACAATACCATCATCACAATCACAATGACGATCACCACCACTGACCCCGTATCTTCATTCTCATCGTCATCATTATCATCATCATCCTTGCCATCACACTACTACCATCACCACCATCACCATCATCATCATCATCATCATCGTCATCATCTTCATCATCATCATCACCATCATCATTGTCCTCATAATTGCTACAATCAATCTGAAGGAAATGATATCTTGTGATTCTCAGTTATTTACCACTCAAACTCTACTCTTTTTCTTTATTACGTAGCCTGATTAAGGAAGCTATTAACCCTAATCAAAGCAGAAGCTATTATCTTCCTTCCCAGAACCTCACGCTAAATGCCCACACCAAACTCACCACCACCACTACTACCGCCGCCGCCGCCACCGCCACTGCCGCCGCCGCCACCACCACTACCATCACAAAACTCATCCCAGCCTACAACACAATACCATGTTGCACCATGCCAATGCCTTTCCTTGCCCACCATCCCAACCCTGCCACCATGTACCACTAACTAAAGCTCTTCTCCACACACACACTACCACCTACCTAAACTTTTCTCTGCAGTTTTAAGACAGAAACAAGGGATCTAAGTAGTCAAATGGTAAATAACTTGCTTTTCAATCTCCTTACCAAATTCTATTGCAAGGAACCTTAAAGAAATACTATTGTACCACAGCTTTTTTGTTGATGCATATTTTTTTTTTGTTATTTTTATGTTTCTAGTTCTCCCTTATTTTTCTTTTCTCGTGTATTTTCTTTGGTCTTCTTATCTCCCCCCCCCCCTCTCCATCATTTTGGTAAAAGAGAATTGCACAGCAATCATCTCTGAAAACGGTGAAGTTAGTTGAGGAAATGAGGAATGGTGGTAGGAGCAATTTCCTTTGCTTTTAGGTTTTTAATGTTTGTGTGTCTTTGTATTTTGTTGCTGCTGCTGTTGTTGTTGTTGTTGTTGTTAATGATTTATTGTAGTGGTAGTGTTGATGGTGTTGAGAGTTGTCTTATATTAATTTGTTCATTGTATTACAAGTTGTTTGCTGCGTGCACACACACACACACACACACAAACACACACATGAATTTATATATATTCATACATAAACATATACATACATATCTACCTACATATATAACTATATATACATACATACATATATATATATATATATACATATATATATATATATATACATATATATATATATACATACATATATATATACATACATACATATATATATATATATATATACATATATATATATATACATATATATATATATATACATAT
>NC_068983.1:82283580-82284815 GCF_001194135.2 Octopus bimaculoides
TCATCATAAGTTCATTCTGTTGTCCTTGTTGATTAGTTAGTTGTTCTTTCATTTCATTCCATTTTATATTCTAATATTGTTGCTGTTGTTGTCATTACTACCGTACTTGTACATTTTGTTTATATATATATATATATATATATATATATATATATATATATATATATATATATATATATATATATATATATATATATATATAGATGCATACATACATTCATATATATGTAATATATATATGTGTATGTATTTATGTATGTATGCATCTATATATATATATATATATATATATATGTATGTATATATGTATATATATGGATGTGAGTGTGTGTGTGTGTATGTTTATATGTATGTGACTTTAAATCACTGCAGCACTATTTATTGTTATTGTTGTATATCCTTGTCTTTTTCATTTTGATGTTGTTGCTACCATAGTAGATTTTTCTTTTTTTTTTTTGCCTGTTTTTATTTTTTGAAAATTTTACTTTTTTTTTGTTATAGTCATACGATTTTGTTCTTGATTATGTTGTAGTGTTTGCTGTTGTTGTTGTTGTTGTTGTTGGGTGTTGTTTTATTGTAGTCTCAATAACCTTTCCCCATAATCCCTCACTTCTCTACCATTCTTCTTCTTCTTCTTGTTGATCTTTGTTCATTTTTGTTGATCTCATTGTTGTTGTTGTTGTTGTTATCTAACCAAACTACACTGCCCTGTGCTGCCCTGCCTCGCCCCACTCCTTGACTTCACTAATCCTTTTTTATTTGTTAATTTTCTTTGGTCCTCTAATTACAGTTGCTGTTGTTATTGCTGTTTTTTTATTTTGTTGTTGTTTTTGTTCCTCATCTCCTTTCTTCCTTTCTTTCCCATTTTATTGCTTTGTCAATATTACTTTTGCTTTTATATTTTCTTTTTTTTTTTCATTAATATATTTTTTTTGTATATTTTTAGTTAGAATGTGTTTGTCTTATTGTTTTAGAGCTATTATCTGTATTGTTCTTTATATATTTTTAATCTATGTCTTTCTTGTTTCTCTCTCTCTTTCTACATCTTTCTTCTCCCTTCATCTCCTCCCCTCTTCTCCACCCCCCGCCTTTTTTTTTTTTTACAATCCTAATTGATAATAAATTCCTCTTGTTCATCGGAATAGTTACAGAAATAGTTACATGGCTGGTCTGTCTGGGACACAGTAATAGAGTAGAATAGGTTCGACCATATTCCTCCCATCAGCACCCCTACC
>NC_068983.1:82284971-82289452 GCF_001194135.2 Octopus bimaculoides
CCACCACCACCACCAAACAAACACTATCATCAGTACGAAAGTAAAAGTTCTAGTAACTCACCACCACCACCAACAACAACAACAACAACACTATTGCCACCACCACCAACACCATCACCAACTGCTAAACCTTAAAAATATCAATTTCTATCATAGACCAAGGCCAAAGATTTGGGGTTAAGGATATAATTGATTATATCAACCCCAATAATTTGACTTGTACATTATTTTATTGGCCCCTAGACGTTAAAAGTAATAAACATTTATCTTAAAATATGCAATAAAACAAATATAATATTAATGCAAAAATAACTCAAATTCTCTAAGTACTTGAGATTATATAGACTCTTCACAGTACAGCTTGTATAGTACTAGTTCTAAGGTCAAATCCCATTAGAGGTTGTTTTTAATATATCATCGTTTAACGTCTGCCTTCCATGCTAGCATGGGTGGGATGGCTTCACAAGAGCCAGCCAAGCAGAAACCTGCACCAGACTTTTGTGACTGTTTTGACATGATTTTTACAGCTGAATGCCCTTCTGAACATCAACCTCTCAGCAGAATGGACTTAGTGCTTTTTATGTGGCACAAGCACAGGCGAGGTCAGTTTTGGTAAGGTTCTTACAGCTAGATGCCCTTCCTAACACTCACCATTCAGCAGAGTGGACTTAGTGCCTTTTACAAAGCACAAACACAGCTGAGGTCAGTTTAGGCAAGGCTTTTACAGCTGGATGTCATTTCAAACACCAACCACTTTTACAGTGTAGACTGGGTGCTTTTAAGAGGCACCTGCACTGACAGGGTTACCAGGTACTTGCAAGACAAAAAACTTTCAAGAGAGGAGGGGGAATTGGAGTAGGTGATCTTGTGTCAGATGATAAAAGGTTAAATAATAATCCTTTCTACTGTTGGCATGTGGCCTGAACTTTTAGGGGAGGAACTAGTTGATTATTTCAACCTCACTAATCAAGTAGTATATATTTTATCAACCCTGAAAGGATGAAAAGTACAATCAGCCTCGATGGAATTCGAGATCAGAATTTAAAATTGGATGAAATACTACTAAATGTTTTGTCCAGAGTGCTAACATTTCTGCCAACTTTCCACCTTGATAACAATAATCGTAATAAGGCTTTCTGCTATAGGCACAAGGCCTGAAAGTTTTAGGGAGAGATAAGTTGATTACATGGATCTCAGTGTTTCACTGGTATTTAATTTATTCACTGGTATTTAATTTATTCACTGGTATTTAATTTAATTTATCTGCCAGCTTGCCACCTTGACAATAATTACAATAAATACATATCTCATTCTCATCTCTTGCAGACAAAAATTTCAGTTAAACTTTTATTAGCATGAGTCTGAAAAATCTCTTTGGCATGAACTAATGATTATCACTAAAATTTGTAATGATCTCATAAATATTAATTCAGTGCTAAAAACGATGCATGTTGATGCATCATAAGTTAAAGTGATAGACCTTTCATAAGATAAAATCTTTGAATGCTCTCCCAAAATTGCAAACACTCATCTGTTTCCAAGCAAGTTCATAACACTTCCCTAAGTCCAATGCTACTGAAATGTTTTTAACTATTGCTCTCCTTCATTTGCAATCACTTTTTTCACATTCTCTTGCTTATTATATGGCAAAATTAAGTATACCACATGTGCATATCCACATGTATATATTGTGACTGTGTGACAAAAAGTTTACTTCTCAACCACATGGTTCCAGGTTCAGTCCCACTGCATGGCACCTTGGGCAAATGTCTTCAATTATAGCCCTGGGCTGACCAAAGCCCCCTGAGTAGATTTGGTAGACAAGACAGAAACTGAAAGTACCTATCACACACACACACACATATATATATATAAACATATATATATATATATATGTATATATATATATATGTGTATATATATATATATATATATATATATATATATATATATATATATATATATACATACATATATATCAATATATATGTATAAATATACACACACAAACGCGCACACACACACACACACTCATGTATTAATAATAACAATAATCCTTGGATGGAATTTATAAACATTTAATGCATCACTATGCACATTTCCTCAAATCGCATGTCTCTTAAGATCACAGTCCATTTTACTGTTCAGTCTGTAGTATCTGTGGGCATTGGGTAGATCATCTCCATGGAATCATTTCTTCAGGGGACATAACATTAATGGATGTACAGCAGATGGATGTTCATCTCTTTTTACCAGTATGAAGGTTAATGCCTTCATACAGCAGTAGTAGTAGCAGCAATAGTTACATCATCATCATCACCATCACTATCACCCCCATCACCATCATCATCATCATCATCATCATTATTTCAGGCCTAGTAGAAAGGATTATTATTATCATCATCATCATCATCATCATCATTATTATTATTATCATTATCATAATGTGGCGAGCTGGCAAAATTGTTTGCCTTTCAGCCTTTTGGGATTGATAAATTAAGTATCAGTGAAATACTGGGGTTGATCTAATCAAATAATCACCTACCCTGAAATTTCAGGCCTTGTACCTTTAGTAGAATGGATTATTATTTTTATTATGTTTAAGGCAGCAAGCTGACAGAATCGTTAGCATGCTGGGTAAAATGCTTAGCGGTATTTCATCACTCACTGCATTCTAAGTTCAAATCCTGCCAAGGTCGACTTTGTCTTTCATCCTTTTGGGGTGGATAAAATAAGTGCCAGTTGAACACTGGGGTTGATGTAATCAACTTATTCCCTCCCCCGAAATTGCAGGCCTTGACCTTACATTCTGCGTTCAAAGTCTGCTGTAGTCTACTTTGCCTTTCATCATTTTGGAGTCTCTGACATAAGTACCAGTTGAGCACTGGTGTCAATGTAATTCACTAGCTTCCTCCCCCAAATTTCAGGCTTTGTGCCTATAGTAGAAAGGATTATTATTATTAGTAGTAGTTGTGGTAGTCATCATAGAAGTAGTAGTAGTTGTAAGGCAGTGAGCTGGCAGAATCATTAGCACATCAGGCAACATGCTTAGCAGCATTTCAAAGTCTCTACATTCTGATTTCAAATTCTGCTGAGGTCGACTTTGCTTTTCGTCCGTTCGGGGTCAGTAAATTAAGTACCAGTGAAACACTGGAGTTGATGTAACTGACTAGTCCCCTCCCACCAAATTTCAGGTCCTGTGCCTTTAGTAAAAAGGATCATTATTATTATTATTATTATTATTATTATTATTATTATTATTCAGGTTTCACTCGAATAGAGAATAGAGAGGGAAGTGCTGTCCTTGCGTGTGTTTATTGAAAGGTGGATGAAAGTTGCGAAAATAGCAAGATTGGAGAGAAGGAATCGAAGAGGACACTTGCTCCTGAGGTTTCAGGGAAATCTCAAACAGTGGGGTTCCTTGATTATCCCTAGAAGCTTTCCTGTTTCAGGAGGGTCACATCTCTATACTCCTACCTGCCACATTTTTTTTTTTAACCCTTTCTATACCAACCTGACTGAAACTGCCTCTGGCTCTGTGTTACAAATGTTTTGCTTTCATAAGTTTTGAATTAAAATCTTCCACCAAACCTTAGTCACAATTTATGTACCTAACACTAGCTTACTGATATAACTAAATTGTTTTACTAAATTCTTTGTGATATTCAAAATTATTTGAAAGAAACACAGAGCATCTCAAAATAAATACAGTAACAAAAGGGTTAAACTTGTGTATGCTATGCATATGTTTCTTCTTTTTCAGCATATACTGTGTATATTTTCTTTCTTTCATTTAAAAAAAAAAAAATTTATCATTTCAATATATGTAAATCCCAACAATTTGTCTGTCTTTGTATTGTCCCCTCCACCCTTGTAGCAAATAAATGGAATTATTATTATTATTTGTCTTATTATTATTATTATTATTATTGCTGCTATTATTATTATCATTGTTGTTGTTATTCTTCTTCTTCTTCTTCTCATTATTATTTATTATTATTGTTGTTATTATTATTATTATTATTATTATTATTATTAGTAGTAGTAGTAGTGGTAGTAGTAAGTAAGAAAGTAAGAAAGCAGTGGTGTTTGCGACTGCTGACATAGTGGCAATTCTTGTGTCTCCTTTAGTAGAAATTAGTTGTAGGCACAGTATAGCCACACCCAGTTTATATAAACATAGCAGCGATAAATATTGGATACTCCCAAAGTGGCATTTGATGATGCCAAAAAGACGGGCAGAAAAACTGACCAATGGCTAGCTAGATTTTTTGTCTAGTTTTCTGGACTGACTGCTGTATCAGTGGACATTGCAACAATACATGAGGAAAATTCATTGAAGAAACTGGAAAGCTGAGCATAGTTGTGTGTGTGTGTGTGTGTGTATGTGTATGTATGTATATATATATATATATATATATAAAAACAAATAGTAAATGAGTATATGCATATATATATATATATATATATATATATATATA
>NC_068983.1:82289678-82289913 GCF_001194135.2 Octopus bimaculoides
ATATATATACACACCAACACACATTTACACACACACACACACACACATATGCACATGCATCTAAATGCATACATATACATAATACAAAATATACATAGGCTGAATATCTCAGCTTGCAAAATAATCAGGAAATAATTTTTAAAAAGTACTCAAAGATGTACTGCAGGGTTTATATGTATCTTCTTTTATTCTTTTACTTGTTTCAGTAATTTGACTGTGGCCATGCTGGAACATC
>NC_068983.1:82290013-82292979 GCF_001194135.2 Octopus bimaculoides
TGTGTGTGTGTGTGTGTGTGAGTGAGTGAATGCATTTACTTGCCTAAATAAGGAATGAATTTTCTTGCACACTTGATAATATACGGTGTGACTATTTTCAATTTGTAACTTTTGAAGAATTTTTCATATTGCCTCATTAAACTTATGTTTAGCTTGGAACAATAGTGTTCTGAAATCTATTAATCTAGTAATGTTCTGGGGCTTTCATCATCTCATTTTCATAATACAGTGTTTGTGTTAAAGACACATTGACCTCATGTTTAGTGGTATGACACAAAGTATCTTGGAAATAATTCTTTATTAGTTAAAATTATAAACATTAGATTTAAATTTATGCAATGGTGACTCAGAAATATATTCCTTCAATGCTGAATTCAAAATTACATCTCAAGGGTTTCTAAGAGATTTTGTGATATATCTTTTATCTATTACATCTTTCAATCATTGGACTGGCTGTGGCCATACTGGAGTACCACCTTGTGCACCTTATTTAAGCCTGGTACTTACTTTTAACCAAACTGCAAAGTTATGGGGTCATAAATAATTTAATGCCAATTGTCAAGCAGTGAAAGGTGACAAACACATGCACACACACACACACACACACACACACACACACACACACACATACACACACTCACTCATTCACTCACACAAGTATGGTGGGCTTCTTTCAGTTTCCATTTACCAAATCCACTCACTACTCTTTTATTGGCTGAGTCTATAGACAAAATCACTTGCACAAGGTACAATACAGAGGGTCTGAACCAGGAACCATGTTGTTGGGAAGCAAACGTCTTATACACAATTACACCTGTGCCTGTATCAGTGTGTTTAATTTAGGTTTTTATTTTACTAGTCATAAATCTTCTGTAGTTATTCTTTGCATTTTTCTAGAATTTTGTATCAAATTTGTAATGAAATCAGCTAGTGTTTTCTTACTAATTTTATCATGTGTAATAAAGTGACCCATCTTTCTGTATATGCATGGTCAACAGAAGAGGTAGAGTCAAAGTTGAATGTCTGATGTTACTGTTTGAGTCATGATGTTTGCAACTTTTATATTTACATTGAAATTGAAATATTTTTACCTCATTGATTGTTTGAAGCATAATATTCTATGGTTTAATAACTTCTGATTTCATGTTAGTGAGTGGATATTACATTATAGTATTATGGTAATATATTCTAACTATGAGTTTGTAATTAGGTGTGATATATGTTATATTGTTTTATGAGATTTTAATGGCCAGAGTGCATTTGGTTCATGTCATATGTATATGTGTGGCTTATGTTTTTAGTGGGTGTTACAGGAATGTGGGTGAATTTATTCATGTGTTGTTCAATTACCTAATCCACTAATCTATTAGAATACACACTATTAACTTATTTTTGTTTCATTATGTATTTACAACAAGTAGTCAGCACAATGCATTATAATGCAATACACAAAATAATATTGGTTATAAAACATTAGTTGAAAGTGTTGTCATTTTATATAGACTTCCACAAAGCATGCAAAAAATAACAATATAAAGTTCACTAACAGCAAAATAGAAACCTAAATTAGCTACACTGATACATAATATAAAATATTACGACATCTACTAGAACCACTATCGTTTAATTGTACATCCAGTGTTGACAAAAAGTAACAGTATAAACAGAGGGAGAAAAAGTAGAGGAAGTAGATAGCTACCTCAGCTGGAAGCAAGAGAGAAAGAGAAAGAGAGAGAGAGAGAGAGGGAGAGAGAGAGAGAATAATAATAATAATAATAATAATCATAAGAAGAAGAAGAGTTGAAGGAAAGAAGATGATGAAGTTGTAGTGCTTGGTCTACTCAAGTTATATGGAGATGTATATAAATGAAGCGGAACCAAGGATTGCATAAGGTGAGTGGATGGGTAAGTTCATGAGACTGCAAAGAGTGGAGGATAGAGAAGGGTAGTGGAGGAATATAGTTAGTGGACACAAATAGAGGGAGAAGGTTTTAGGAAAATATGTTGTGGGGAAGATATGTATATATATATATATTATAGTAGAAGACACTTGCCCAAGATACCATGCAGTAGGACTGAACCCAGAACCATGTGGTTTGGAAAGCAAGCTCTTTACCAAACAGCCACATCTTCACCTATATCATCATCATCATCATCATCGTTTAACGTCCGCTTTCCATGCTAGCATGGGTCCTCAGTCAAATTGTCCAACCCATGCTAGCATGGAAAGCGGACGTTAAACGATGATGATGATGATGATGATATAGGTGAAGATGTGGCTGTTTGGTAAAGAGCTTGCTTTCCAAACCACATGGTTCTGGGTTCAGTCCTACTGCATGGTATCTTGGGCAAGTGTCTTCTACTATAGCCTCGGGCTGACCAAAGCCTTGTGAGTGGATTTGGTAGATGGAAACCGAAAGAAGCCCGTCATGTGTCTGTATTTGTTCCCCCACCATCGCTTGACAACCGATGTTGGGGTGTGTATGTCCCCGTAACTTAGCAGTTCGGCAAAAGATACTGATAGAATAAGTACTAGGGTTACAAAAGAATAAGTCCTGGGGTCGAATTGTTCAACTAAAGGTGGTGCTCCAGCAAGCCTGCAATCAAATGACTGAAACAAGTAAAAAAATCAAAGAATCGTGAGTGATAGTGTGGGTGAAAGCAAATAAGCTCAGTATAGGTAACAAAGTAGTGGTCAAATGGATGTGAAATTAAACACTCACTTCTTCGTCTATAGGTCACATACCCATGATATTATACACATATCACTTATGAATATGATTATTACATCAGTTATGGGCATCTTGAAACAGTTGTTGAGATAGAACTTTATGTAATTTTTTTCTTCATTTTATAATCTGTATTTTGTGCTTCAAGTCGCAATCCAAACAGTGTTTATCAACCTTACTACCCCTCTCTCTCTCTCTCTCTCTCTCTCTCTCTCTCTCTCTCTCTCTCTCTCTCTC
>NC_068983.1:82292989-82297962 GCF_001194135.2 Octopus bimaculoides
ATATATATATATATATATATATATATATATACACACACACACAATCACAAATATATATGCACAAACACACGTGTGTGTATATGTATTTGTATGTTTTGAGTTTATTGAATTACTGGCAAAATACTGATCAAAGGGTTAAAAACGTACAAAATATGTATCATTATATTTATGAAATAGTAAAGCAATGATTTAATAGTGGGGAAAATATACAGAAAATTGAGTAGAGCTGTACCTGTAATGGTTGTTACTTGCTAGAAATAATAGTCACTAGTCTCTATCATGTTAGTAAAGAAGAACATGTTTGATAATATCATTCTAGATATGTTACGCTTGAAAAATAGACAGGATGGAATGCAATGTTTGGATCAAATGTCTGGTTTGCTGGATCAGGAGAGACTTGGGGCTAAACAACAACAGAAATGATAATGAAAATAGCAACCTGTACACCATCAGAGAGAATCATTCCCAAGAATACAAACAGAGGAAGACACATGTAAAAGACAATTTGTTAGTTTGCCAATGCACATAGGGTTGTATGAGAAATTAATGCATGCATATACAGATGCACATGATTGAATCAGCCCATAAATTGCAGATATAAGAAAATTACTGCCAAAGGTTATAACATTATCAACACAATTTATTCTACTTTTATTTTATGGATATTTTTTCAAAAATTTCTTAACTTCTTTTTTTTTTTTAACACCAGTTCTTCAGAATGAAAGATTTTTCTCATTTCAAGCAATAAATATTTTCTACAATATATTCACTTGATTATCATAATGGCAATTGTTTATTTCAATGCCAATAATTTCCCTTTACTTCATCAAACAAAAGTAATGAAATTATCCAAAATATTAACAATTCCTCCTTTTATTTTACATTATTATTGTTACTAATATTTTTGCTGCTAATAATATTAATAATAATTATAGAAGCAATAATAATAATAATAATAATAATAATAATATCAATAATGTATTTTTGCTTATGTGGTTATCAATTGCATATGCATTGTTCATTTATTTACATTAATATTCTTGTTCTTGATGTTGATATTGTGGATGTTGAAATATTTACTTTTTTTCTACATAATATACATATACATATATGTGCATGTGTGTGCGTGTTTGCATGTTTATATATATATATATATATATATATACACACATACACATGTGCACACATATGTATATACATATATATATGTATATATATATGTGTGTTTATATATATATATATATATATATATATATATATATATGTGTGTGTGTATATATATATGTATGTATGTATATAAACTTTTATGATCCTCTTTCTTGAAAATATGTGAAAAATATATAAGAAATTTTCAAATATTCTTCCTATTATTATTGCTATTCTTTTTATGACTGTAACCATTGAATGAATTTTATATCATGATAAATATACAAGAATGCATGCATGTATGAGCACACATACACATTACCCATATATTATATATTATATTCTATTATATTATATTACATTATATTATATATATATATATATATATATATATATATATGTGTATATATATATATTATATAAATGTATAATATGAAATATTTAAATTCATCTATATATATGCAGTTTGTATTGCTTTCTTGATGAATATTTAAAGAAATATATTTTACTTATGTCATATATCGAAGTTGTTACAAAAGCATAAATATTAATTGCAGCAAATTTGCAGTTTGTTATGATTGAAAAAAAAACAAACAAACGATGTATATATATATATCTATATATATATGTGTGTGTGTGTGTGTGTGTGTGTGTATGTATGCATGTATGTATCTATGTATGCATGTATGTATATACATGTGTATATGGATGATTGCATAATTCATATAAAATTTTATTTCATGTGCTAAAGGTCAAATTTGGGAGCTACTAAAATAGGTTATCACAAAACTTTTGATATTAAGATCTGAAGGGATCAGTTCACATTTATTTATCTGGATATATCATATTTATACAGATATTGGATTGCGTAAATGCCTGCATATGAGTTTATGTGTATGTTTGTGTATATATGTGCGTGTGTGTGTATGTGTGTAGTGTGTGTGTGTTTGTGCATATGTGTGTGTGTGTATGCATGTATAAACATGAATGACTTATCATCATCATCATCATCATCATTTTCATTGACATCATTGCCACCAGAATTTCGATAAGCATTCTCATCATTTTCATCAACACTTTCTTCATTATTTTTGAAGTCTATATTGTAATAATAATAATGACAATAATGATGATTTCAAATTTTGGCACAAGGCCAGCAACTTCAGGGGTGGAGCTAAGTCAATCACATCGACCCCAGTTTTTCAACTGGTACTTACTTTATCGACCCTGAAAGGATGAAAGACAAAGCCAACCTTGGCAGATAATAATAATAATAATAATCATAATAATAATGATGATGATGATGATGATATTAATAATGATAATTAGTAGTAAAAAGGTCAGGCTTGTGTAGGATGTAAGATTGCAAAGATAATGCATGGTCAATTTATAGGGATGTTGAAGATAAGACAGACAGAGAAAAAAGATGGCTATGGATGACTAAAAGTGTTTTAAAACCGGAAACAGAGGCTCTAATCTGTGCTGCCCAAAAGCAAGCACTAAGAACAAACTACATAACATACAGAATAGACAACACAACAGAAAGTGATAAGTGCAGAATCTGTGGACAAACGGTGAAACCGTATGGCATATTACCAGCTAATGTACACCACTAGCCCAGAAAGAATATAAGAGATGCCATAACAATATAGCCAGGCTTGTCCATTGGACACTTTGCAATAAGTATGGACTTGACAGAGCAAAAAGTTGGTACAACCACAAACCTGACGGCATCGTCAAAATTAAAATGCAAAGATCCTATGGGATTTTATGATTCAGTGCGACCATGAGTTAGAGAATAGGAAGCCGGACATAGTCCTAATTGAGAATGAGAACAAATTATTCTGGATCATAGATATAGCATGCCCAGCTGACAACAAGGTATGCGATAAGGAAGAAAGAAAGAAAAGTTGAGAGCTATGACAGGTTAGCTTGGGAAGTTAGGCAGTTGTGGTCGAGGAAAAAGGTAGCAGTAGTACTAATAATTGTCAGAGTCCTGGGAACAGTTAGCAAAAATCTCGCGATGGATGTGGAACAAATAGGGGCTGCAATAAGGGTGGAGCACTTACAGAATACAGCACTGCTTGGAACTGCTTGAATGCTCCAGAAGGTGCTCGAAAAATAAGAGGTGTTACCTTAGTTCACTGGTAGTGAACAGCTGACACTGTAGTACATCTCCAGCATTAGAAGCTGTGCAAAGGCAATAACGATAATAATAATAATGATGATAATAATGATAATGACATTATTATTATTATCATGATTATTATTATTATTATTATTATTATTATTATTATCTTTATTATTACTGTCATCATCTCCATAATCAGCATCATATTTATTATTGGTGTTCTTGTGTAGAACATAAACATTAATCTTATATCAAAGAGGTAGGACAAATAGCAAATATGATGCCAGGTCAATACGTATAGAGATCTCTAGATTTGGGCATTGTGTTGTGCTACTGTGTTGGTAAGCATATCTATGTGGTCTAAAGCTATATGGCTCAGTGATTAGAGTATCGGACTCACAATCATGAGATAGTAAGTTCAATTCTCGGACCAGGTTCTGTTGTGTTCTTGAGCAAGACACTTTGTTTCACATTGTTCCAGTTCATTCAGCTGTAGAAATGAGTTGTGACATCACAGGTGCCAAGCTGTATCAACCTTTGCCTTTCCTCTGGATAATATCAGTGGCATGGAGAGGGAAGCTGATATGCATGGGTGACAGCTAGTCTTCTGTAAACAAACCTGCCTGGACTTGTTCCATGGAGAGTAACTTCCTAGGTGCAATGCCTTGGTCATTCATGACCGAAGTGGGTCTTTATCCTTTTACAAAAAAACAAAAAAAATTATATATATATATATATATATATATATATATATAGATAGATAGATAGATAGATAGATACATACATATAGATATATATATGTATATAGAGAAAGCCACCCTGCCTTATTAACAAAGATCACCACTAATGAGCTGAATGTTTCTTGTAAATATATGATTTTTGATCAGAAAAATACATTCATATCCCATAATATGGGAAGCTGTTAAAATAATTTATTTTCTGTATGATTTTAACACACAAAAAGTGCTCAACATCAAATATAAATTGAAATCAAATTGAAACTCAAATGAAGAAGGTTTTTTTTTTATATAAATCAATACCAATCTAAAAAGATATATCACCATTTAGTTTAACAAATACCATCTCCAAAACAATGTTCAATGCAATATCTTAGTAAAAACATATGTACTTGCATAATACATAGAATTTGTTATAGAACACAAATTGAAACAGATATCAAAATAAACATACATAGATTAGACCAATTTCTGTAGTGTGATCTAAATGCATTTCAATACATTTTAGTTTTTTCATAAAATTGATCAAATTCAAGGGTAGATATAAATAATAGCTCATAAAATTTCAGGTAAAAAATCCTCAGACAGAAAACAATGGACAAAGTTATCCTTGGGAATGTCAGTCATAAACTGGATAGCTGTGATACCACTACATCCGAGAGACTAATATAAATAAATTTTTTACTTTTATATTGCAATGAACACTGTTTTTTTCTTTTCGGTGTAAGAAATTTGCTTTCCAACCACATGGTTCTGGGTTCTGCCCCACTGTGTAGCACCTTTAGTGAGTGTTTTCTACTATAGCCCTTGGCTGACCAAAGCCTTGTGAGTGGAATTGGTTGCTGGAAACTAAAAGAAGCCTAACATATATGTTTGTGTGTGTGTGTGTATGTGTGTGTGTGTGTGTATGTGTGTGTGTGTGTGTGTGTGTGTATCTGTGTTTGTCCCCCACCACTGCT
>NC_068983.1:82297972-82299096 GCF_001194135.2 Octopus bimaculoides
ATGTGTGTGTGTGTGTATGTGTGTGTGTGTGTGTGTGTGTATCTGTGTTTGTCCCCCACCACTGCTTGACAACAGGTGCCAATGTGTTTACATCCCTGTAACTTAGCTGTTCAGCAAAGGCGGCTGATAGAATGAATACTAGGCTTAACTAAAAAATAAGTACTGGAGTTGATTCATTCAACACCTATTAATTCTTCAAGGTGGTACCCCAGCAGGCCTGTGGTTTAATAACTGTAACAAGTAAGAAACAAAAAAAAAACATGCAATTACCTGAATAGAAAACTATAGTGATCCAACAGCTCAACTGCTCTTATCAACTTTTATCACCATGATCTTCCAATACCTATATATATATATATATGTATATATCCTTAAATCATGTCTCAAAACTATTTTAAACTTAAAAATAAATATAATTATTTGCTAGGGTTAATCACAATGGAGTTAATTATGTAGATCAAAAATATTATTTTGCTAGATTTATCTCTCTTTGACCATTAATTTGCATTTGTATTTCTGTTAAGATCTATAATAGATAATTTTTCTTTCTTCGTTTTATTCTATTTACTTTCTTTTCAAACCTCTAATGGTTTTCATTTGATGAAACAGCGTCGTATGCATGTCGCTACTTAATATCCTAGGTTAACAATTCTATTTAGTTATTTTACTGTATAACGGTTTTCTTAACCGAAATTGCAAGCAGTTTCAATATGTTCATGTCGTAACAACCTGACTATAATTTTTTTTATACACATGTAATTTAAATACAAGTAATAATGTCTGTTGTCTGCTGCGAATTAATGTAACTTGGCCCTGAAGAGATGCAAGACTCTAATTTCTTATCTCAGACAAGAGTGAGTCCGGATCTTGCATCGAAATGTGCATAGGATAATAAACAAGTTTTATTAATATATAGGATTGTGTCATGGCTCTTATTTCAATTGATATGCACCCAAAATTGTATCACCTATACGAAAGTCGTTATATTTAAACAAAGTATAAACAACTTTTCAAGTGAGAATTTTGTTACTTTGGTAACAGTTACAATACTTATTTTACCAAAATATTTGGTAGATATTTAAATACACAAGTATATATATATATATATATATATATATATATAT
>NC_068983.1:82305115-82305789 GCF_001194135.2 Octopus bimaculoides
TATATATATATATATATATATATATGTGCATGTGTGTGTGTGTGTATGTATATGTTTGTGTGTCTGTGTTTATCCCCCCACCATTGCTTGACAACTGATGCTGGTGTGTTTACGTCCCCGTAACTTAGTGGTTCGGCGAAAGAGATTGCTAGAATAAGTACTAGGCTCACAAAGAATAAGTCCTGGGATCGATTTCTTTGACTAAAAGGCAGTGTTCCAGCATGGCCACAGTCAGATGACTAATAACAAATAAAAGAATAAACGAATATATATATATATAATAATGAATTTAAAGAGATATTATTTCATAAGGACAATAATTAACTTAATTCTTTTGATGAACGAAAAATAAAATGTAGACATAAACTACTTTATTTATATAAAAACTTTAGCTAATGATTTTTTTTTAATTTTGTTTATATGGGTATGTGTATATGCATGTATATGTATATATATGAGTGTGTGTGTTTTAGTCTATATGCGTTAGTATGTATGTATATTTTTAGGTGTATGTATATATGTTTACGTATGTATTTATATAGGTTTAAGTGTATATATATGTGTTGTTTTTTTATATATGTTTGTGTATATTGAGTGTATATTTGTATTTACATGTATGTATAAAGATATATATTTGTGAGTATAGATGTATATTTATATATATTGTGCGTGTG
>NC_068983.1:82308832-82311008 GCF_001194135.2 Octopus bimaculoides
TATATATATATATATATATATATATATTTGAATGTATGCGTATATATTTGTATGCATGTATATATGTATATGAACAAAAAATTAGAACATAAATTGACAGCAGAAGGTATAAAAATATAGATAGGACAAAGAAGAGAGGAGGCATAGTGAAAGAATGAAAGGTGTATGAAGGCAGGAGAGTAAAAAATAATGAACATGTGAAGATACTTATGTAAGTTTATTTATTAAACATATTTATATACATACATAGATACAGAAATATGTATACACTCATGCAAAATTTATACATACTTGCACGCATGTATTGATAACTACATACATACATGCCCAACTTCATACACTTTTTTTTAGCTCACTCAGATGCA
Source organism: Octopus bimaculoides (assembly GCF_001194135.2). Classification (NCBI taxonomy): domain Eukaryota; kingdom Metazoa; phylum Mollusca; class Cephalopoda; order Octopoda; family Octopodidae; genus Octopus; species Octopus bimaculoides. Next base: position 82,309,198 of record NC_068983.1, read on the forward strand.
CACACATAAATACATGAAGTTTTGAACATATCTTTTGTAATATTTTTTTTATTTATCATCTTAGATCTAAAGAATTTCCAGATGAAAAAAAAAAATTTTCCAAGGTTTTACACAGTAAAATAGCTTAATATAGATGAAAGTATATGGTAAATTGAATAATCATATATCATCTTAATTAATAATTATGATCTAGTAATTATACATCTACCCCACCCACTACATTGAAATAACCACATTCTCACGACTCTATTTGTATGTATGTATGTATTTATGTATGTATGTATGTATCTCTCTCTCTCCCTCTGTCTGTCTTTCTCTCTCTCTCTCTCTCTATATATATATATATATATATATGTAGATGAAATATATGTGAATATATATATATATATATATGTAGATGAAATATATGTGAATATATATATATATATATATATATATATATATATGTGTGTGTGTGTGTGTGTGTGTGTGTGAAGGCATGTGGCTTAGTGGTTAAGGTATTTGGCTCACAAACATAAGGTCATGAGTTCAATTCTTGGTGATGAATTGTGTCCTTTAGCAAGACACTTTATTTCACGTTGCTCCAGTCCACTCAGCTGGCAAAAGCGAGTAGTATCTGTATTTCAAAAGGGCCAGCCGTGTCACATTTTGTGTGTCGTGCTGAATCTTCCTGAGAACTACATTAAGGATATGCGCGTCTGTGGAGTGCTCAGCCTCTTGCACATTAATTTCATGACCAGGCTTCTCTGTTGATTGGATCAACTGGAACCCTCACCATTGTAACTAACTGGGTGCCATATGTGTGTGTGAGTGTGTGTGTGCAGTCAGTAAGCAGAGCTATTAGAACATCAGATAAAACACGTGTCCAACTAATTTTCAAATCCCCACTGTAAAGTACTTCGTCTTTCATCGTGTTTGGCATCAGTAAAACAATAAAATAAGTACAAATCAGTTAAAAGGCAAAAGTAAAATTACCTTCTCAAGTAATACTGACTCACAAAGTCTGGTTTTCTGGTTTCCATGACATAAATTCCCCACCTGGATGGGACACTGGTCCATCACAAGATTACTCATTTTTGCCATCTGAGTGGACTGGAGCAACATGAAGTGAAGTGTTTTGGTCAAGAATGCAATGTATTGCCTGGTCCAGGTATCAAAACCACAATCTTATGATCAACACCCTAGCCACTAAGCCATGCACCTCCACTAGTCCAGTATTGGCGCAGTCCTCTCACCCAGAAGCTGGCATATCTGAATGGTTCCTTGATTCAAGAATTTAAGGGTTGGGATTGAGTTTGTGTCTGCTCATAGCTACATGAAACAATTAGCAAAAGCCTGGTATAGATAAGCATATATTCTTTTATCCTTTTATTTGTTTCAGTCTTTTGACTGTGGCCATGCTGGAGCTCCGCCTTTAGTCAAACAAATCGACCCCAGGACTTATTCTTTGTAGACCTAGTACTTATTCTATCATTCTCTTTTTGCTGAACCGCTAAGTTACAGGGACGTAAACACCCCGGCATTGGTTGTCAAGCGATGGTGTGGGTGGGGAACAAACACTCAAATACATATATATGTGTGTATATATATATGTATATATATATATATATATATACGATGAGCTTCTTTCAGTTTCCGTCTACCAAATCCACTCACAAGGCTTTGATTGGCCCGAGGGTATAGAAAAAGACACTTGCCCAAGGTGCCACATAGTGGGACTGAACCCAGAACCATGTGGCTGGGAAGCAAGCTTCTTACCACACAGCCACTCCTGTGCCTATATGCACATAAATACATATACATATATGAAC
>NC_068983.1:82311018-82314056 GCF_001194135.2 Octopus bimaculoides
TGTGCCTATATGCACATAAATACATATACATATATGAACATATGTGCATACATACATGCATGTATTGATGCATGCATACATACATACATACATACATACATACGTACACACATACATACATACATATATACATGCCTTTTCAGTGTCCTACCAAATTCACTAACAAGACCTTTGTTGGCCCTGGGCTACAAGGGAAGACCTTTGTCCAAGATGGCATGCAGTGGGGCTGAACCCAATTCCACATAATTGGGAAGGAAGTATGTATGTGTGTATGAATGTGTGCATATGTGAGAGAGAGAGAGAGAGAGAGAGAGAGAGAAAGAGTGAAAGAAAGAAAGAATGAGACAGAATGAGACAGAGAGTGAGAGAGAGACAATCAGACACAGGCAGAGACAGAGACAGAGATGAAAATAGTTCCACAGTTCGACTTGTGATATATGTAGCAGTAAAAAGCATTTTTAACTAAACATTTTAATTTTTTTATGTTCTCCATTGGTTTTAGTGCAAGGGCTAACATATAAACCTACGAATATGTAGCACCTTCACTTCTGATTATTTCTTATGTGACAACATCACACCAATTTGTAGCCTTTTCACTGTTTTTTTTACTAGAGACTTTAATTAACACCATCATTATCCTGATCATGAAAATCAGGAAATCAATGATGATGATGATGATGATGATGTTGGTGCCACTGATGCTGTTGATGAGAAAGGTGATGATGATAATGATGATGATAATGACGATGAGAATGACAACAATGATGATGATGATGGTTGTTGTGCTGTTGGTGATGATGATCATGGTGATGATTGATGATTATGGTGGTGGTGGTGATGATGACAGCGACAACGATGATGATGATGATGATGAGGAGGAGGAGGATGATACGGAGGAGGAGGACAATGACAAGGTATGCAAAGTTCGTTAGTTAACACTTCACATTCACTTTTGCCAAACTCGTACAACAAAAAAAAAAAAAATCCTATCACGGCCATCTTCATCCACATTATCATTATCCTTATTTCCTCCTCTGCTTTCATTTCAATTTTCCCCCTTCTTTATCATCATCATCACTATCATCATTATCATCATTGTCATCATCGTTATTATCATTGTTGTCTATCTCCACTATTCTCTACTGTCACGTTCACCACTGCCATCTAATTCAGTCTTACATCATGAAATACTGCAATTTTTTTTATTGATACTTGTATTTGAAATCTTTACATAGTTCTTATGTAAAGATTTCAAATACAAGTATCAATAAAAGTATTCTATAAAGATTGACAAAAAAATTAAGTATGTGAAATCAATACATATTTTACATAAATATTGAAAAGGTGTGGAGGTGCGTGGCTTAGTGATTAGGGTGTCAGCACCATGATCGCAAGATTGTGGTTTCGATTTCTGGACCGGCGACACGTTGTGTTCTTGAGCAAAACACTTCATTTCACATAGCTCCAGTTCACTCAGCTAGCAAAAATGAGTAACGCTGCGATGGACTGGCGTCCCGTCCAGCTGAGGAACACATACGCTATTGAAACCAGGAAACTGGGCCCATGAGCCTGGCTAGGCTTTGAAAGGGTGCATTTATTTATATATTATTGAAAAGGTACCCACAAAGTTATTATGTCAAAAATGTGAGAGAAATTTTTTCCTAACATGATATGTATGTGTATGTATAATATGGTATTATTTGAATCTCTGTCTGAAGAATTTCTAATAGGATGTTTCTTACATGTCTATCTAACATGTAAATCTTTGTAATGCCTATTAGTAAATGAAACGTGTGTAATGGTGAATAAATAATATGAAAAAATTTCCAGATTCCTGTTTTGTTGTATGTATGCATGTATGTATGAACATATGTATGTATATATGTAGGTATTTATGTATGTACGTACGTATGTATGTATGTACGTATGTATGTATGTATGTAAGTAGGTATGTAGATAGATAAGTATGTATGTATGTTATGTATGCATATATAATGATTAATTTGAAATTTCTCATCATGGAGAGTGATCACGGCCTGATGAGTAAAAGTGCTTATTTGAACTTGAAATTAATTGTTGTTACAGCCATTTAGACGAGAAATTGTAATATATTTAGGAACCTATATACAGAACTACATTCTCTAAAATGTATCCTGATAAGGACTGTAAACGTGATAAGAGAAAGATTTAGCTTCGATTTCTAGCCTCAAGTAGAGCTTTAGCAAATGTGTGCCTGGAACACATCACTTTTGGCATCACTAAAAATGTTATGCAATGTTTTTTCAAGGAGATAGGATATGATATGAGGTAAATTGTGGTGATCTTTTCTAGCAATTTGAAAGACCATACTTAATGCTTCTCTGTGTCTGTGAAGAAGATAGACATTCATAGCTTCAGGAATCAGTATTAAAGAATGGCTCATAATCCACTGTCTGAGTAAAGTCTAACTATTTTTGCCATTTATCTCACTTATTATCTAAGTAATATTCTGCATGGCATAGCAAGGCATATGTTTTTTATGTCAGTGCCATAAACTGCAAGAATTCCAAGTGCTTTTACTGTAGATTCAGAAATGCAAAACAGATAAATAGATGAATCTCTTTATACATGAAGTCTGTTAAGGAAATTGAAACTTTTCACTTCCATTGACAATTTGTAAGTCTGAAGAAAAAGAGGTAGAAAAGAAAATGGAGTTGTTATACACTTCAGTATTTAACTACAATTACCAATGTCAGAAGGAATTATAATAATAACAGTACAAGTAGTAGTAGTAGTAGTAGAATAAAAAAGAATTTCTTATTAATAGCAACGGTAATATATACAAAGATACACATACAATTATGGACAAAAATATACATGAGGTAGGTCCCGAAATGGCATGCATTCTCTCTTGATGACTATCCACTTGCTGCCTTCCAGTATGCAGAACTTTCAACTAGTAGCACTTGCATGTGCAAGCTGTTTGCAAAACATCTCTCTCTCTCTCTCTCTCTCTCTCTCTCTCTCAATATATATATATATATATATATATATATATA
>NC_068983.1:82314263-82314876 GCF_001194135.2 Octopus bimaculoides
ATTGGGTTGTCTGGAAAGTTCATGCTGATGTTTAAAGGAAAGAAAAAGGCCAATAACATTACATTTTTAATCAATCAAATATGAACCATTTTGTTGCACAATGCATCTTCATCTTTCCTTTAACTTGAAAATACCCTCTTCCCAGAATTGAGGTGGTTTCATGGCAAATAAGTCAAAAGGTAAGCTACTATAAATCGGCACGAACTTCCCGGACAACCCAATATATATATAAAAAATAATTGAGATTCAATTGAAGCACCAAGTCAGTTTGGTATTATCTGCACAGCTTGAAGTGGATAAAATCAAAATAAGCAACAGGATATCAAGAAGTGATGCAGTACGGCCGTTTCAAGGAGCTCCATTTAATTGAAGAATGCAAACATCACATCAATTTAAAGAATAGACTACACTTCCAAGAATCGCATGAATCTCATTGGGGTCATAGCTTGTAAAGAATTGTGATTAAAATTCTATTTATTTATTTGCTTATTTTGATTATATATATATATATATATACACACACACATTCATATATATTTATATATGCATACATATATATGCATATATACAAGCTTATCTGTATACATATGTATATATATATATATATATATAT
>NC_068983.1:82319334-82321363 GCF_001194135.2 Octopus bimaculoides
ACACACACACACACACACACATATATAGGTATATATATGTATTCATATATGTGTGTGTGTGTGTGTGTGTGTGTGTCTGTATGTATGTACATATGTAAAACTAGATATATGCATATCTATCTATCTATCTATCTATATATATATATATATATATTTACACATGTATGTATGCTTGTATATATAAATTATTCATACTTAATTATGAATGGGTGTAGGTTGTGTCTATACTTGAACACACTGGTTTATAATTTGCCATTTCTAAATTAATTTCCAGTGTGTACATGACATTCAAACACACACACAAACAAGCATTTGCTATAGATGACATATATAAACTATCAAAAAACAAAAACGCAAAAGACACATAAATGCACAGAACCTATTATACAAAATCACATACATTAATGCACACACTGACACAAGCTCTTTCAATAATGCCTTCAGCTTTTATTATTAACCCTTGCTTTATTCATTTTTTCTTCTTCATCCAGTTCTGTGTATTATTTCCATCAATCAGCTACCAAACTGTAGTAATTTAAGGGAAATTTGACTATTATTTTCTGATTCCATTTTTTTTTTCCACTTTGTTACTATTTTTTTTTTTTTTATTTACCAATATCTCTTCTAATCTCATATCTGATGAACAGCCATATATAAACCAAAGCAATGAATTTATGAGCAAATAGTTTTATCTGTCCTAATGACTCATATTAGCTAATGTATTATAATGGATTAGAATATATCATTGTACTTTATAATGCATTTGCTTGGATTCCAATCACATTTCTCTGCAATTGAAGATTAACTTTTTCTTTATAACAATGATGATGGTGATGATAACAATAGTAATGATGATAATAATAATAATAATAAAAACAACAACAACACTGATTATTATGATTATCATCATTATCATTATTATAATTATAATAAAAATAATGTAAAAACAACACTTCTTACATTTATTACTTATATATGCATATATTCTACTATGTTTATCTCTATCTAGTTATCTATCTATTTATCTATCTATCTATCTATCTATGTTACATCTAAATTTTAGTAAATTTTCTCAGAAAAATGTATGGAGGAATTTTGTTAAATGGCATATGTATGAACTTCAAAATACTTATATATCAAATATGAATGACACCAAGAAATACATAAATATATAAATTTGTAAATAATAAATCGAAGAATACAAAAAATATATTCTTGACAATTTTTGTATTATGTTTTTCAGGGATTTTTTAACATTATTTTATTATTCCTTTTCAAGTATTATTTTAATTTTATATATATTTATTATTGATATATATTTTGTTTTTGGTTTTCTTTAATATGTTTTCAGAATTTTTTTTTTCTCCATATTTCAACATAGTAGGCTGTTGGTTTATCTTAGATACATTTTTACTGATATTGAGTCATATAATATCTTATCTAGAAGAATATCAAACTATATAATAAAGCGTTTCAATTGTAAAAGATTTAATGCTATTTTTCCCCGACCCAAAATACTTCATGGAGTTTGGGCTACTTGTAAACAGAATAGTTACAATGACATAAAACTATCATTATATGAAGGACTTGCAGTAGTCTCTAGTAAATCATTGGAAAAATAAATTGGCAAATCTTCTATTGTGAATCTGAAAAGTATTTTATTTTTTTTTTTTTTTTTTACCATTAGAAGAATTGGAGCAAAATATAAAAATGAGTGCTTCACAACAATGACGACAACAGCAATAATATTAATGATGATTATGATGATGGTAATAGCAAGAATGATGATGATGATAATGATGATGAGGAAGTGAGGGTGGATAATTACAATGAGGGTGATAGTGGTGTGGTGGTAGTAGTGGTGATGGAGGTGGTAGTTGTGGAGATGACGATGATGTATTTAAACATATATATATATATATATGGACACATATATGTATATATATATATATATACATATATATGTATGTATATATATATACATATATATATGGACACATATATGTATATATATATATATACATATATA
>NC_068983.1:82323171-82325274 GCF_001194135.2 Octopus bimaculoides
TATATATATATATATATATATATATATATATATATATATATATTCACAAGTGGGAGGAGATATGAAGTACTGATACACAGAGAGAACTGTTGTATGTTATAGCCGATAAGATAGATAGACACAAACATACATCTAATTGAACATATACAAATATATTCAAAGAAGAGATGTGTATACACACACACACACATTACATATATAGACATATACATATACCTATATATGTATGCATATGCACAGTTATATATATATATTTATATATATACATATATATACATATATAGTGGTGTGTATATATATCTATATATAGCTAGATACATACATACATATGTACATACATACATTCATATATATGTATGCATATTTATTTGTATGTACACACACATATATATGCATATATATATATATATATATATATATATATATATATATATATATATATATATATATATGTATGTATGTATGTATATATATATATATAAATATATATTTATTTATTTATATATATATTCATTTAGTTATAAAGAGGCAATGAGCACTACACACATGCTTGTACATACATACGCACACTCATATGAATAATCATTCACATCACACAGTCAACCTCATTAAATATATCTTGAAATGTCCGCCACCATCCCTTTGTCCCATCCCCAACTGTTTGTCTAATATCCCAGACTGCCAAAATGACTATGTATGAATGAACACCTATAAATCCAAATATTTATAATAAAAATCTGAATTCAATTCAATTACGATTTATTTCTCGTTTATGACATTTAATATTTCTATTTGCTTTCATTAAGGGAAAAAAACAAAAACAAATTCTCCAGCTTCTCTTCATTGTCGAAGATTCAGTGCAAAATCATAATTTATTGAGAAGTCACTATAAAATGCATTTAGTTGCAATGATGCTGATCAAAGTTCTTGTTTTGGTTTTTCTTGTTCTTGTATAGCAGTGGTTGTGGTGGTGTTGGTGGTGGTTTTGGTGGTGGTGGTGATGGTGGTGGTTGCAGTGGTGGTTTCATAGTGATGGTTGGTAGAGGGTCGTTTAAGTTACTGACTGGACAGTTAGCTGACAGGGTAGTTGGAAAGAAGAGGAATAAATTAAAAACAAAAAAAAAACAAAAAAAAAATTAAAGAAAGAAATTGTTGAGAAATAAGAGAATTCTGGTTGGGGAGGAGTTTGGGGATTAATAAAATCTTATTAACACGTTTACTTTATTATAAACATGGAGAGATTATAAATAAAACTAAACTCATACATATTTAGCAAACAGCAGTGTGAGATACACGTTGTTTTGTCTGGCAATCAACAAATATTCTAGGTTTTCTTGTATGTTTTTGTGTATATCTGTAGTACATGTATGTGTGTGTGCTTATGTGTGCGTGAGAAAGAGAGAGAGAGAGAGAGAGAAAGAGAAAGAGAGCAAGAGAAAGAGTGACTGAGCAAGACAGAGACAGAAAATGAGTGAGTGAGCATTGGTGTGTTTGTGTGTATGCATGGACACGTCTTCAAAAAGTCCACTTTGCAGCCACAGTACTAGGAGTTTGATCACACCGTATGAAGACCCATTGAATGGATAGTATTGGAAATGCAATGAATCAGCTCTCTCCACACATTGTTAGACCCCGATTATGTCTTCCACTGTTGCAGTTATCGTATTAACTCCAGGGCTTATTTTCTGTTTTTTTTTTTTCTTTTTTAATAATCTTTTTGTTAAGGGGCATAAATGGTGATGAACTTTCACCAAACAAGTGTTACCACAAGGGGCTAGACACAGTCAAACAGACACACACATATGCACCCCAACACACATACATCTGTGCTTGTATATATATCTGCATATGTGTATACATATATATATATATACATATATAAATATAAATAGATATACATGTACACACACACATATATATATATATATGTATACATATGTCTACATATATATACGTATATATATACATATATATACATACATATATATATATATATATATACGGTTTAGATATAGATTCAAGGCTTGAATATGGTACTTATGCGAAGGCACCCGAATATCGCATCCCAAAAGGATGGGTGATTAAAATCAAACAATATATATA
>NC_068983.1:82325659-82326753 GCF_001194135.2 Octopus bimaculoides
CGTGCAGCTGAAGGTTGCTCTTCATATTGCATTTAAGGTAATGCTCGCATTACTTAAATAAATTGAAGTAGCATGAAACGTGCGTACTGCAATCACCTTTGAAATCCGTGTTGCTTATTTTTTGATTTTGATCACCTATCCTTTTGGGATACGATATTCAGGTGCCTACGCATAAGTACCATATTCAACCTTGAATCTATATCTAAACCGTCTATATATATATATATATATATGTATGTATGTATGTATATAAAGTAAAATTTTCATATAAAGTATGTTTTTAAAGATACTTCACAATATATGGACTGCATTAAGAAGTGTTCATTGTGAGCTAAATCGAAGGATAAGGAAATCTATGAAATTATTACCATGTAGAAAGCCATCCTGATGAGGGAAGCATTATGTTTCTGTATTTGGAATACTTAAAACGCCATTGATACCTTTATTGTACCCCTGAAACAACCGTAGATGATATCCTTTACCTGAATTCACCCGAATCTGTATATATCTTTTATCTACCTATTTATCAACCTATTTGCCCCTGAATTTTAAAATTTTGAACTCTCATCTGACATTTTGAATAAACATAAAATTCTTAATTGATTCAAACAGTTCCTTTTGGAAGCCCTCATCTCGAATTTTTATCTCTTTATGTGTCACTCATCCATTCTATACCTGAACCCAATGTACATGATGCATAGTTTTCACATATGACTTTTACATGTAATTTCGTTCACTGATTTATAAATTTACATGTATATTTATTTCATTGTGTGTTTTAAATTATGCTTTGGTATTTGTATTGATTGCCTGGATGTGTTCCTTCTATAATTTCCCTTATATATATATATATATATATATATATACATGTCTCTTAAAAGATAGAGCTCAAAATCGATGCATTGAAGATACTTTATTGCAGCAACAATTATAATAACAGAAACAACCACAATAAGCCAAACCTATGCACATTTCAATAGGGTATCCCGGATAAATAAACCACATCATAAGATGTCTCGTAAAATATTGTAACAAATTACAACATATTACAAATTTCTGGATACTCCATCTCTTCAGGGTCGCATTATTGGCAT
>NC_068983.1:82327371-82328554 GCF_001194135.2 Octopus bimaculoides
TATATATATATATATATATATATATATATGCATGCATGTATTCTCACACACACACATATATATATATAAATACATACATACATATATGTATGTATAGTTTTGATTACAAGGGATCAATAAATCAATAAGTGATTGAGGCATATCAAAGGGAATTATGCCACACATTGGCTTGACAAAATTACTCAAAGCAAACAATTAATTAATCCATAACCATGGCACAGAATACAGTGATGGAGGAAAGTTTACTGTTGTTTGGTAATCCACAACTCCAGTATTATCTCAAAGGATCCAATGAGGAATGGAACCTTAAATGTGGCCGAAAAACATAATGAAGGCAGATGAATGGTTTATCTAGTATCACCACAAATGTTTACATGCATAGATCTACCAGACGCACATTCTTAAATTAACTATAGTTGGCAAGGGATTTGATCTGAGATTCTTTTATATTTCTATTTTACTTGTTTCAGTCATTTGACTGTGGCCATGTTGGAGCACCACCTTAAAGAGTTTTAGTTGAACAAATCGACGTCAGGACATTATTAGTAAGCCTTGTACTTATTCTATTGGTCTCTTTTGCAAAACTGCTAAGTTACAGGGATATCATCATCATCATTATCATCATTTAACATCCGCTTTCCATGCTAGCATGGGTTGGACGATTTAACTGGGGACTGATGAAGCAGATGACTACACCAGAATCCAATCTTATCTGGCAGAGTTTCTACAGCTGTAAACACTAATACCGGATGTCAAGTGATGGTGAGTGAGACAAACTCAAACACAAACACACAAATACATACATACATATATATATATTTAAGAATTTAAGGATTGGAGAAAACGCATGTTATAATTGCATACTTTATTCCTACATATGTTTCAAAGGATTACAACCTGTGTGATCCATAGGGGTTTTTGATATTAAAATTGTAACCTTCTCATTAGGGAAAGCATGGGAATCATCTTAAACATAAGACATTATGACCGATTATAATCGGTCATAATGTCTTATGTTTAAGATGATTCCCATGCTTTCCCTAATGAGAAGGTTACAATTTTAATATCAAAGACCCCTATGGATCACACAGGTTGTAATCCTTTGAAACATATGTAGGAATAAAGTATGCAATTATAACATGCGTTTTCTCCAATCCATAAATTCTTAAATATACTCAAATAC
>NC_068983.1:82328888-82329148 GCF_001194135.2 Octopus bimaculoides
TATATATTGTTATAATTGTCCTTTTAGTAAATATATAAATTGACATAATATAATGTGTAAAAGTTGATGAATACCACCTATTGATCCCCTCCATTTTCTTATTGCTCTATAAATTAATGGTAAAATAACTCTTTACTCTTACCCATTTATTACACTCAGTAATGTAATTGCCATGCAATGAAAAAACATTTGTGTATTAATAATTGGGTATTCTACCAGCAGTATAATGGATAGATATTACCCTTAGTTGGTTGGATTTA
>NC_068983.1:82329158-82330966 GCF_001194135.2 Octopus bimaculoides
GTAAATAACAAAAGTATATATTAGTATGACGCTCGGGAATACGGAATATATATATATATATATGTGACACGCTTCTTTCAGTTTCCATCTACCAAATCCACCGCCAATGGGACTGAACCTGGAACCATGTGGTTGGGAATCAAGCTTCTTAACACACACCCTGTGCCTGTGTATTTAGACTAAAACTATTTGCTCCTGATAAAGTCTTTGTTACATTATTAGTACTTCCTTATTATTATAGTAAATAATAACATATTATAACATCCAGCTGTAGAAACTCTGCCAGATCAGATTGGAGCCTGGTGCAGCCATCTGGTTCGCCAGTCCTAAGTCAAATTGTCCAACCCATGCTAGCATGGAAAGCGGACGTTAAATGATGATGATGATGATGATATTAGGGAAGGTGGTGAGCTAGCAGAATCATTAGCATGTCAGGCAAAATGGTTAGCAGAATTTTGTTTGTCTTTACGTTCTGGGTTCAATTCAGCTGTGGTTGACTTTGCTTTTTATTCTTTCTGCTATGTCTCAAGCTACTGCTATCTAGCACCTTCGGATGATCTCTACTCAACCGTTACACAACTGCTACTCAACACACCTACCACAGTCAGACTACCTCTATTTATATGTCTTGGGAGATGTTACTTCTTCGCCTGGGGGCGTCGACACAACACTTTCAGAGTTGATAAAATAAGTATTAGTTGAGCACTGGGTTTGATTTAATTGGTTTGGCTCCTTTCCCAAAACTGCTGGCCTTGTTACCAACATTTGGAGCCTATATTATATCATTAGGTAATTATAAGTTTCCATGGAGCAATGCAAGCATGTCTGACTCCAGATCAGGAGGCTGAATGTTCGAATATCATGATGGAATCATAATATTTGTGTGGTGTGTGAGGGTCAGCATGTCAAAGAATAGACTCAGTGTTTCCTCTGCATGTCGTGAAAGGTAACTAAAAGAGGTTGAGATAGGATTTGCACTCTGGCCTGATAAAACCCTTACAAGCAATGACTACTCAAACAGATCCATGGATTGGAAGGTTGTCCCCAGAATGGTGCAAAGGTGTCACCAACAAATGATGGATGCAGCAACATTCCCCCATACCAATACTACTACTACTACTACTGCTACTACTACTACTACTACTACTACTACTACTACTACTACCAGGGACAAAGTATGCTGGTATGGATTGGATGAACCAAATTCATGCCAGTTCTTATTTGGAGATACGTTTCCAAAAAGTGTCAGAGGACAACGTCCCACTCATGTTTTATTTTCAGTATGACATTTATGCCCTTTCAAGCACCATACAGAGTTTGCTGGGTGCAAACTAATGAGTAATATATATGCTACATTCTCTCAGTTGTTTATGAACCAGTTTACTATGTACTAGGCCAATACAAGAGAGATTGTTTTTGTTCTATGCATGTGTAATCGGCCTTATTTGCTCTCTGTTATCTCTGTTTATTCAGGATGAACATGAGTGAGTGATGAATAGAAGAGAGAAAAAAGAATAATGACTGAGACATGAAAGAAAAAGTATATATGTGCATATTTTTTGTGTGTCTGTGTGTGTTTGAATGTGTGTATAGTAATTCTACAAGGAAAAAGTTGACAGATACTTTAAAGTTTCAATTACGTAGCCTTCATTGGGCTTTCCACTGAGGGTAACATTGCCAAAACTTGTAAAAATAAAATATGTTGTTCTACTGAAAGATCCTGTGTCATCCCTCAATTAAAGGTTTAACTGTTTTTATATAAATTAATACATAAAAAAAACAAGCATTCTTTTTCTCCTTCATGAAGG